>NW_022900916.1:30840376-30850742 GCF_012274545.1 Fukomys damarensis
GGCGTGTCAGGGCCCAAGAGACCTCCTCCAGGTTGCAGTCCTAGCGCCCGCCACCCTCTGTCCACCTCACCTCCCGGACCGGGCCAGAAAGGGACCAGGAAAGGAACGAGGTCACCGCGGGATTGTCTGGTGACTTCCCGGGACCTGACTCTCCAGTGACAGCCCCTGGCGCCAAGGCCACTGTGGCCTGGTCCTTCGCGAAGCTCTCCTTCCCTCACCCCGGAACAAAAGGCTGGGGTCTCGCTGGGGCCTGGGCTGTCGTGGGGAGGCTGGGGCTAGAGAATTACAGAGCCAGAGGTGCTTTGGGAAATTTCGAAGCAGCCCCCGGGGAGAAAGCCAACTCCAGAGATGAGAAGTGACTTGCCCAAGGTCACAGCTCCTGGTGACCGGGGCGGGGGGGGGGGATGCAGAGCGTAGGTGTCCGGACTCCACTTTCCGGCCTCATCTCCAAGCCCCTGGAGTCAGTAGTCACACTGTGCTCCAGCAGATTACATCTGGCCACGGAAAGGATTTAGAGATCTTTGGAGGAGTTGAGGAAAAGGTGGCAAAAACACCGCCCAGTAGTTCCGCCGCCTTCCTCAAAAACACAGGGACCCGAGTTTGATCCCCGGTGCCAAAAAAAAAAAAAAAACACCCCTGCTCAGTCTATCCGGAGAGGGGTGGGTGGGGCGCCCAGCCGGCTGGCATCTCTGGGGAAGCTGGCCAGGTCCCCGTGGGCTGGCAGGCACTGGCTCATAGGTACAGAGCCTTCTGAGGTGGTTGGCCTGTGGCGTGGGTGCCCCCGGGCCAGGCGCCAGGCAGCTTGGGGACGGAGCTCCCTGGAAAGAAGTTCTTCGGCTAAAAGCTGGAAGAGCAGCTCCATGCGCGCTGGGGCAGACCGACCCGAAACAGCCCTGCTTTGGGGACTGGCTGCATTTGGAAAGAAAGTTACTCTATAGCCAGGAGTTGGGCTGTCACTTTGCCTTTCTGTGCCTGACGTCCTTGAGGGCCTTTGTCTACCCGACCTGTGTGAATTAGAAAGTTTGTGCTCCTCAGTCTCTTCCTTGACAGAATCGTTTGTCACTTCAGACGGAAGACTGAGGAACGTCAGTGTTCCAGTGTTAATCACTGAGACTGCAGCCTTCTCTTAAAACAAAACTCTAGCCAGAAGATTAGGGTCAGAAGAGGCTCTGCTTTTGGGCCTTGTATTGACCCAGAAAGGGCAGGAGGGAGACCCCAGGGGCTGGAAATCTCCCCACCTTGACCTAAGTGGTGGTCACATAGGTGTACATATGCAAAGTTATGGATTTATGCCCTTGAGACTTGTGAACTGGACTCATGTAAGTTTTACCTCAATAAAAAAAGTAAATAAAAAATTAATACTAAAATCCACTTGCTGTGGTAGTACAGATTGCTGCAATTTTCCAGCTAATGTATTTTAAAGATATATTTAAAAACCACAGAAACCGATGCAGGAAAAACAGAGGAGGCCAGGGAAGCAAAATAAAGTTTAGATATATTGGGAAAAGGCACATCCACTTTGCAAAATGCCTGTTCATGTGTTACCTTGTATGATTCACAACAGTTCTTTAAGGGGAGGTGTTATGATTGTACCTTTTTTATAGATGAAAGGGTAAAAAGTGACAGAGATTTAAACAACTTGCTTGGGGAATTTGAGAACAAGAACACAGGAACATAGACTTAAATTCTAGACATGCACCATTAACAGACAATTTGGAGGCACCCCTAACAGGGCAGAACATTAGGGTGACAGACTTGTAGGCTGGCTTAGCAGGGCAGTAGGGCTGCTGGGTCCCTCTTTTTTGTTCCTCCCTAGAGCCTGTTTCCATGTGATTGTGAGTGCAACATTGTGTTACACTAAGTTCGCCAGCAGCAGAAGGGATGGAGGAAGTGTGTCTAAGAACATACAGTTTTAGGAACAAGAGAGTGCCAGCTGGTCCAGCCTGGCAAAGCTCTTATTTGGGAGATGTATTGTTCAGAATTCATATAGTACAGGTTGTGATTTTTGCAGTCACTCCAACACACCAAGAATCAATAATAGAACCTAGGAAAGATCTGGGAAACCAAAATGAGATTAACAATTGAAGAGAACAAGAGGAACAGTCAGTTTTTCTTGTATTCTAGAATTTATAAATATGTTTACTAATGCTACAGCTAAAAAATCTACAAAGATAACTAGGCAGAAGGCAGAAAAATTTGTTTTCTACCAAAATATTTCATACATACATACACACACACACACACACACACACACTTTAAGGTACAATACAATTATGTCTAGGGAGAAATGTGTCCAAATATGTATCCTAAAGATTTTATACTGCTGCCTAAAAGGTAGGAGTTAGAGAAGTCAAAACATGCTTGTTTTACCAATCGCAGAGTTGAGTGCTTATCTGATTTTTGGAATTATAAGGGTTTGATATAGATGCTGGGTTAATTGGGGGCCTCTATGGAGGTATCACTGGGTGAGTTCCCTCAGCCAAGTGCCATCAAGTGTGATCATGCATCACAGAGTTATCTTTAGGCAAGTTTTGCCTTGTCACAGTAGTGTTCCTGCCATCTGGCTGCTGGAATATTTAGAAAAGAATAGTAATATTTGACTGACTTTGCTGATAGCATGACAAAATAAACTTGAAGAGGGAACTATCAAGTAAGAGTGATAGTTGGTGAGAAAATGATTAATTACTTCTTGCTTTGCCACTGCACAGAACTGATGAGACATGCACCTCCCAGCTGACGCAGAGCAGGTGCAGCATGTGAGGAAATGTGTAGCGAACCGCAGAGTTCAAGTGCCAGGGAGATAAAGTAAAACAGAGCAAATGAGGCACAAACACTGGCAGGCCTTGTGTGAACCAGGTACTGTGCAGGAAGAGGTTCAAGTGCATCTTAAAGGTATACTCATTCTGTGTGGGTGGTGTATGCCAGTGAGACACTGAATCCACCATGATGACATCCAGAAGAGAGGCCTGTGAGTTAGAGTCAGCCCAGGCTTAGAAGGGAGAGGGCAGCAGCCAGCCTCAGAACTTTGAGTTTCTGGGGACAGGTGTTCTGCATGTGTGCATCCAAGCTAGGGATCCAGACTGCCCCTCACTGATCCTTCAGAGCTGGGAGCAACTCATGAGGGGCCTGGGCTGAGAACTTCATCTACACAAAATGATCACAAGAGCCCTATGTGGAAGCAAAGTTATCCTTCCTCCCATTTCCAAAGGGAACACAGAGACCAAGGGCTAAACTGGTCTCAGAATGACCACACATGCCCTGCTCTGGTCTCCTTTCAGTTCTCTCATGCCAGTCCCATGATGTTCTTGATCTATCTGACTCTCCCTTGTACTTGAGTTCCTGCAGGGCAGGTGCTCTGTCTGCTTTATCTCTGTTCCCAGCACTTGCACAGTGTCTGGTACATGATGCGTCTTCACTAAATGTTATGGGGTAAATGATTGAGTGACTGAATGAGTGAATGTTTGAACATCTTTAACTGTCTTTCAAAATGAAAAGCTGATTTGTGTTCTCATTTTAACTTTCACTGTTTCATTTTTCTCTGCTAATGTGGGCCAGTTAGTTTGATTACATGGATAAAATATATGATATGTTTTGCCTTTAGGGCTCAAGGATGCTAAGCTCAGCCCGTAAGATCAGAAGGGCTTTGATTCTTCAAGAGACTAAATATTATTTTTCTTTTGAATAATTTATGCTACTTAGAATATCTGAGTTTGAGTCTTCTACTTATCACTAACTTGCTGTATGATTTTAGATGAGTTACTAACCTCTATGTGCCCCAGTTTTGTTGTCTGCAAAATGAGAATAATAAAAGTATTTATCTCACATTTAAGCTAAATAAGATAGGCTCAGTACTGAGGACAATGTCTTATTTATATCAATATTCAATAAATTACTGAAATTTTTATTGTAATTATGATTTGTGCTTTTATGATAATGATTTTTTATGATGATGATTTTGTGCCTTCAATATTCAGTTTTATAAAGCATTTGAGAACTTTTCAAAAAGAGGTAGTAAGCCAGAGGTGTGGCTCAGTGGTAGAGCACTTGCCTAGCATGCATGAGGCCCTGGGTTCAATTCCCAGTAGTGAAAAAAATAAGGAAGTAAACAACACAAAATTAATGGGTTATAAACTGGGCTAAAGGGCACTCAAAGAATAGAGAATGAGTTAAAGTCAGAGATAATTTAGAGAATGAGAATATATCATAGGGTGAAAGCAGTTTCCACACATAGGATTCAAAGTTTGTTGGAGCTTCCCAGCAGCCAAAACGAAAAGGAAAACAGTAGTTACCTGATCCATAGCGACCATGAGATAAAAGCAGATCAATTACACAGCTTTTCCTGGTCCTGAAACCTGGGATAACTTTCTCTTGGCAGCTCTTCAAAGCAGTCCCTGTTGCTATAGAGATCCAAGTCTTCAACGTGGTCCCTGCCTAGTCCATGCCTAAACACAATGGAAGTTTTGTAGTAGAGGAGTACTACAACTTTCCTAGAACTTTACTGACTGCAGTCCTGGAGACATAATCCCAGGGCATGCCCCAGTAAAAGCTCCTCTGTGTGGCCCATGGGCTTGCTATTTTCTTGGCTAGGCCTGCTGAGTACCTGAGAGAGTAGAAAGAATCTTCCTTCCAAAGATGATCCTGAGGGTCAAATGGACAACCTCATGTATGAGAATATTGGTCCTGTTGTATCCAAATAAATTCAGAGCCAGATCAGTTCACATCATCTGGAAAAGATCTGAGGGTGTCTTTATGCACATACATTTATTAATAGATTGTATAATCACGAATTTTCTTAATGTTGGTAGTTCAAGGTTTTCCCTTTAGATGCAATTTTTATCACCCTACTTGGAAAAGAAAAAGGCATAGAGCTAGTAAAATAAATGATATTGAATTTTTAAAAACACTTTTATAATTGAAATAATAGTAGTCATATTGTTTCAGTCTTTCTCTGTATATATATTTTTTACACATACTACATACATGTTTTATATATGTGTGGGGTGATTGAAAAATGCAGTGAATGTTTAAATGTTTTTAAATGTATAACAATAGCATACACACTGCCACCAAACCTCTCACTTCAAACACACTTTTTCCCATCGCTCTTGCCACCTTCTCAAGCAATATTGGAAGTCGTCTTTCCTAAGTGTCTTTATGAAATGTGATCAAAAAATACAGTGAAGGCTGCTATGGAATGCCATCTGATGGAAAGACAGGGTCATAAAAACATCACGGCGTGTCCCCACCCACTTTATTCACTGGATCTGGTGCCATGTAATTTCTGGCTCATCCCCAAAGTCAAAATGATCATGAAGAGTAAACATTTTGAATTGATTCAGGACATCAAGTAGCTACAACAACTCAACTAAAGACATTTGCAAACAAAAAGGACTTCCAGAACTGCTTAGGAAAGGGGCAAGAATAATGGGATATGTGTGTTGCAAGTGAGGGATAGCATTTTAAAAGGATCAGTGACACTGTGTCTTTTACTGTTATGTTTTGAAAAATCTAACACTCAGCATATTTTTTGAAGCAGATACAAGGTTATTTTTTATGTGGAACTAGACTCCCAGCAAAGGCAGCCAGGGATAGGTACAGGAGCTCTCCTCACATGATGCTGTTAGAGACCAGCCTCTTTCATTTCCCCATTTCTCAATCCTTAGCCTATAAGATTTCATTCTAAATCTAGTTGCCTCGTGGTTACAAAATAGCTGCTGTGTCTCTGGTCTAACATCTACTGTCTAGTCAAGCAGAAAAGGAAAGCACAAATCACTAAAGAATGAAAGCCATTTGATTAGGATATTTTAAAAGTGATACCCTTCTCAAACTACCACTTAAATTTCATTGGCCAGAAAAGTGTTATAAGGTTAGTCCAAATATGAGTCTGAGAAATAAAATATTTTAGTTGTGTAAATTGCAATCCCTCCTTCCAATTAATGCTATGGGAGGAAGAGAAAATGGTTGAACAGATGGCCACCAGTATGGGCCACCTCACTGATTGCTCTTATAACCAATGTCCTTGAGTTACTTCAAAATGGCATTAGTGTTAAATATCGTACTGCTCTAGATCTTCATGGAATTAGCACTACAGAAGAAAACATGTCCCACTGCCTATGTGGAGATTCGTAACTCACTATCACTGGCTCTGCTCCTTTTCCGAATATTGCATCTAAAATTGCCATCTGACAAAATACACTAAACTCCGTGTTTCAAATTCAACTTGTCCTTGCTCGTGTGTCACTGCCCTCCCCAACACACACAGCACCACAATCACTTTCGCCTGCTTTTCTTTAACACTGAAGAGCCCTGGCGTTTCCTGGGCTCTTCCTTCTCTCCCATCCAGGACATCCAATCTAATTTTCTTCTTGGCTCTATCTCATTACGGTTACTCTAATACAAATAAACACCCATTTTTTTGCTCATGTGGATTCCCAAATTGGTCTGTTTGCTGTTTCTTCTTACAATTTGTTTGCCATATATAGTATTCTCCAGTGTGCTGTTTTGAAATCACAAATGTCTAACGATGTCTTTTCAAATTATTATTAATACATATTAATAGGGTCACTTTGGTATTTCCATCCATGCCTACATTGTGCATTGATCTAAAATTCTAAAATAAAGCCCAATTCTATGACAGCCTGGCTCTGTAACCCAGTCCACATACTCCTACACTGGCACGTGGGACAACTCTTGGGTGCCTTCCTGCAGCCATGGTTTTTACTTGTTTGTGACCCAGGAAGCGATTACCTTTAATTTGTTTCCAGAGTGTTTATATTTCTATTGATATTTTTTGCCCTGAATTCTGTTTTGCCTGATATTATTAATGATACATCAATTTGGTTTTTTACTAACAGCTTTTTTGTGATACGATTGACATACCATGAAACGCACCATTTTAAAGTATACAATCTCAGTGGTTTTCAGAATATTCACAGTTGTGCTTCCATCACCAGTATTTAAGACTTATTCATTAGCCCAAAAGAAACCCACATACAATCATCTCCTGTCCCTGAAGTCTCTGACTACCACAAATCTATTTTCTATTTCTGTTGCTTACTTATTGTGGACATTTCATATATATGAGTGTTTTTGATTGGCTTCTTTCCTTAGCATAGTATTTCTAAGGTTCCTCCACTTACAGCATGTATCAGTGCTCCATTCCTTTTCACTGCCAAATAATACTCTGTTGTATGACCATACTGCATTTTGTTTATCCATGAATAAGTTAATGGATCGTTTGACTCGTTTCCACATTTTATGAGTAATGCTTCTATGAGTGAGCGTCTTTGAACGTGGATATATGTGTGCACTTTTCTTGAGTAGATACCTTCGGTGGAATTGCTGGTGGAATTATGGTAAAGTTCTGGGTTCACATTTTGAGAGCCAATCCTTTGCAAAGTGGTTGCACTGGCAGTTTGTATTTCACACCAGTTTTTTGGTGTCTTGCTTTTGTTTTCATTTTTCTATTATTCAACTTTTATTCATAACTTTGTTTTGACAGTATTTCTTGTAAAGAAAATACAGACATTAAAAAAAAACAATTTGAGTAGTTCTGTCTTTTAGTAAGGGAATCTACAATGCTTTCTACAGCTGTGATTGCTGATATATTGAAAATTATTTTTTATGTACTATATGCTTCCTTATTACCTCTTTTCCCCCTCTCCTCTTCTGCCTTTTCCTAGAAAAGTGCCTGACATATAGTATCGCTCAGTAAGTAACCATCAGCGGTTATTATGAGCTATCATGTGTGGATAAGAATCATGTATCTGTAGATGTATTTCTCCATTAAATATTTATTAATTGCTTGGTAATCGTGTTCATAGCTTTGCTTAGTGGCCAGCGTAGTGACTAATACTTGGAAGGTCCATAAATATGATCATTATTCATTGTATATATACATGTACTGAATTTTCACACTGTACCTATAAATATATGCCATTATTATATGTCAGTAGAAATAATCAGTATCTGCTGCTTTGCACTGACTATGCAGAGACTGGTGTACTTGGAAAAAGCTAGGGAAGCAGTGGAAAAAAGCATCGACTTTGGATCAGGCTCATTTAGGTTCTATTTTGTTTTGTCACAGCCCAGCTATTTGACCTCAGTGTGACTACTTTACATCATTAAGCCTTCCTTTTCTCATCTATGACTCTGTCATGCAGAGTTGTCTTGGGATGTGAAAGGTAACTGTATAAGTAAAACTCAGAATTACTACTATAGGGAATATAATCAGAACATTTGAACTGTTGTTTTGTTAATGAACTATTTAACACAGCACTCTTCATGTGTTAGTCTGTTTTGTTTGTGCTGAACATAGAACCTAGGGCCTTGTGCATGGTAGGGAAATGCTCTACCAGTGAGCTAAACCCTTATCCTCAATGCCCATCAGTGTTAAGACAGCAATCACACATGCTCAGGGAATAAATTTATAGTATAAAATGATACTGGCTCTTTCCTATGTGTTTGACACAAACTATTACTGCCCTGTCAGGGAAGGGGTTGGTTTCCTCCCTCATATGGGAAAATCAAGGAAAAGAACCATTGGCACTCTTTCTACTCCCTCTTAAACAAAATTAGATTTTAAGTCATCTCTGCTATCCCTTAGAGCCATTGTTTTTTCTAACATTCTTTTAAATTTTGAATGTCTTAATTGTGCTGCTTTATAGCAATTCAGTGGCAAAGTAAAGTAGCTTAGAAATAGGTAAGATAATTACCTAAAACATGAACAATAAACAATCTTTTCTCTTGAGTTTAAAATTTACCTTCTTCACCTTTTAACAGCATTGTTATGACTTGTTGATGTTCTGGCTTTCACCCAAATGTATACGCCATAAAAGTTTTAGAAATTTACCTGCAGACTTCTGGAAGGAAGGCTAAAACGTATACTAGGCTCATGCCAGGTTCTCTGCATTCCTGTTATTCATGGATATTCATTGAGTTTTGAACGATAGTGCTTGATCTGTAGTCATTTTAACATTATTCATGTAAATTACATACCAAAGAATGACAGGCAGAATAGCAGTCTGTAGGACCTGGAGATGCAGTATTATGTGGCTAGGGGAACAAACCATCAGTTGTTATTTCAGACCTGTGCAACTCCTGGCCAGAATCCTTGTGTTCTTGCAAACTGATGAAAGGCAAGGATCAGTTACAGCTGGAGCCAACTTGTCTTAAAACCATTTCTCATTGCATGCTACCCATGTGTTAGTAAGAGTTATACCTTAGGGTTATGACTGGTTTGAGGAGTACCATTTTATTCCACTTTTGCCTATTTTCCTATACCTTTGTTCAGCCACCTCTAACGCTAGTGTATGGCTGTAGGAGTGAGTTCAGTTGCAGCAGAAGTCTGCATTTGGGGACAGCAATGTGATGCCCAGCATAGCTCTCTGTGACAGCTCTGGCAGCTCCTCAGTTGGATCAAGCCACCAAGATGATTTTAATTGTCCTCTTAATTCATCTGTGTTTATCTTTTAGGCATCAAGGGCTGTCCTAATTCAGGTAGCACAAAACCTGCTTTAAGAAAATATTTCTTCACAGTTGTTCCCAAGAAAGAGTTCTCTGTGTTGGGAGCCTGTGAAGTTTATGTTCTCAACTGATTTTTGGAATAAGTGACAGTGATAGTGATGGACACAAAACCTATATACAAAAGTGTAAAAAGGTTATGTAATGTAAAGTAAGCCTTGTTCACACCCCATTCTCAGGCCACTTAGTTGCTATGCATTCTTCCTACGTAGACCCTCTATGCACACACATATGCTTAAGCATGTATGTGTGAATGCCCAGCACCAATAAGGGCACACTAGGCCTGGATGCACTTCCTGCCGCGTGTTTTATTCATTTAATATAACCTGGAGGCCATTTCATAATAACACTCATAGGGGTACTATATTCTTCTTAACAGCTATCTAGTGTGTCATTAAAGACTATAAATCATTACTTAGTATCTGATTCACAGCTGTTGAGTATATAAGTCATTGCTAGTCTTTCAATATTTAAAATATGTTGAAATGGATGTCACCATACAGGCTTTTTTTCACGAACACATCAGAAAGAGAAGTTCCTACAACTGGAAAATACATGTTAAAATTTCACACATTTGCCCTTTGTCCTTTACAGAGTTATGCTAATTTATGTTTTCACCAGTAATTATGAGTGTCTGATTCCCTGCATCCTTCCCAACACATATTTATGGAACTTTTGAGCTTTACCAATCTGATAGGTAAAACGTGATATCTTATTGTGGTTTTGACTTGCATTCTCCCATTGTAAAGAAGGGAGCATCTTTGAAAGTGTTTTAATGCCATCTGTATGTTTTTTTTTTTTTTTTTTTTTTTTTTTTTTTGGGGTTTTACCTTGGGGTCTTTGC
>NW_022900916.1:30850788-30908355 GCF_012274545.1 Fukomys damarensis
TTTTTTTTTTTTTTTTTTTTTTTTTTTGGTACTGGGGATTGAACTCGGGTCCTTGCGCTTGCAAGGCAGGCCACTGGACTGCTGAGCTAAATCCCCAGCCCATCTGTATTTCCTTAGCAGTGAATTTTGTATCCTTTGCACCTGTCACATCTTTTATTGAATTATTGCTATTAAGGCCTATAGGAATATTTTATACAGGAAACAAAACCATCATTTTATTGTAATTTTAACTCACTATAAACTTTCCTCAAAATTGTGATATGATTCATTTTAATATAACTGTCTTCTGATTTATAGTATGACTTTTGGCTTTATTGCATTTTATGCATGCATGTACTAAATATTTTGCAGAAACATATTTTCCTTGATAGCTTTTAGGAAGGTCTTTTTGAGACATTAAAAATTTCTCCCATTTTTAATTTTAATATATTATGATTTCCTTTTCTAGAAATTAAACTTTTATTGCTTTGGAATTTATTTTAATGTAAGATATGGGATCCTTACATTGATATCCAACTGAATTTTTTCCACATTGCTACTAATTTTCTCAATCATTGTTATTATATAACTTATTCCCCTTATATGCAATGTCTTTTTCTTTTTCTTTAACCATAATCAAACTTTGCAAAAATACTTAGATCAATTATGAGGCTCTCAGTTTCATTACCTCACTGATTCTCTATATATTATTACTAAATTATTTTAACAAGTTGAGATTTATAATTCGTTACATGATAATTAACATTCGTATGATATGTGGTCTTTCTGTTCTTCTCTGCTTCCACAACATCTTCTCTGTTTCTCAGTACTGCTCTAAAGTTTTATTTTGAGTTTGGCTAAGTTTCTGCTTAGGCATCCTTTTTTAAAGCTGCTATTGTGAACACAATTATTTCTTCATCATATTTTCTAGCAATTATGTTTATAGACATGTACTAGAGCTAACTTTTGGATTTTCTTTATTGATTTGGAAAAGCCACTTTTTGTAACTTTCTTACAAATGGAAATAATTTTTCAATTGAGTATTTTAGGTTTTCTGTATATATCATCATTTCTTTTGAGAATAATGACAAGTCAAGCCTCCTTCTTACTAATAACATGTTTTTGGGTTGGGGGGGTTGCTTTTTTGGTTTGTTGTTGTTGTTGTTTTTGTGTGTGTGCCAGGGATTGAATTTAGGCCCCTGAGCTTGCAAGGCATGTGGCAGAACCACAGAGCCAAATCCATAACCCCTATATTTTATTTCTTTATCTAAGTGTACTGACTACACCCTCACGGATGATGATAGCAGTGACTATAGTATAGAATAGTCACAGTATAGCACTTTTTTTGTTTTGTTTTATTTTGTTTTTGGTACCAGGGATCGAACTCAGGTCCTTGAGGTTACGAGGCAGGAGCTGGAACCACTGAAGTAAATCCCCGGCCCTGCAGTGGCTATAGTATAAATGTTGTCTTGTTCCTGACTTTAACTGGAATTTATTTCATCTTTCCTCATTTGCCATGATATATTTCCAGTGGTATTTTAAATATTTCAGGGGCAACAATGGAGTTATCACATGGGGGTATTTCCGTTAGTACATGTTGACAGTATGCAACGTTGACCTTCTTTGTGTGGAGTTGGTATATGTACATGACACGTCCTAATTCCTTTTATCACCCCCTTTCCTTCCTCTTCCTCTCCACTCTCTCCATCTCTTCATCCCCTTCCTATTTGAGAAAGACCTATCTCCATACTTCTTTCTACATTTTATTTTTCTATTTATTTATAATTTGGGTTTCTCGTATAAGAGAAATATTTTGATGAAGCTTGTGTGTCTTATTTATTTCACTTAACATTATGATGTCAAGGTGCATCCGTTTTCCTACAAATGAGTCAAGTTTATCTTTCTTCATGGCAGAGTAATACTCCATTGTGTGTAAAGACCACAGTTTCTTTATCCATTCATCTGTTGGTGGATACATAGGCTGCCTCCAAGATTTAGCTATTACAAATCATACTGAATGTTTCTAGTGTGTTGAATTATATCAGTAAACTTTATAGCACTGAGACATTCTTGCACTTGAACTATACTTGGTTGGTATTCATTTAGTGTGTCACACAATTCTATTTATACATATTGTTTTATTCCTCTTTGTACATAAACGAGTTTGGTCAATGGTCTTTAGTTCTGTCTTTTCAGGTTTGGGTCTGATTGCTACCTGATAAATTAACTTCCTATGGGTTGCACAGAAGCCAATGGTAATGGCTTTCATGCTTCTTGGTGGCAGTCTTTGATCCCCTTTGTTATTTCTTCTCTTCAGACTTTTCCCTCTTGTCTTGATTACTTTAATAATTCATGCTTCCAGGAAAGTCATCCATTTTAATCCAGATTTTCAGATTTGAGCACAATCTTGTAATATCTCTATAACTATCATTGTTTTTCCATTTTCTTGTCTAACTTTGTGTGTTTGTCCTTTTTCTCCTCATTTTTTAGTTAGGTGATCATTGTTTTGTTTTTCAAAGAATAAGCTTCTGATTTTACCACCCATAATGTTTTTCTAACATTTTTAAAATTTCCAAATATCTATTTTTAAATTCATAAGTAAAAATATCTTTCTTCTACTTCCCTTAGGCTTCAGTTATTGTTATTCACACTTCTGAGAGTTTTTAATGCTTTGTTATGTAAGTGTCATTATTTACAGCTGAGACTTGCTCTGAACATTGCCTGAGCCATGCTCTGTGGGTTCTGACTGCTACCCGGTGTTTCCATAAGCCTTATCACTATTCATTAATTCTTTCTTTTACATCTTTGTTCCAGGAGTTATTTGATAGTTTTAAAATTTCCAAGTGATAGTATTTTTAAAGTTTTTGTTTCATTTTCTTCATTTATTAGGATTCTGAGCAGAGAATATTGTCTATTATGTGTCTACTTTTTAGTTATTGAGGTTATCTTTGAACTTTTAAAACTAATTTATAGGACTCATGTCTTTCTTAGGAATGCTTTAAAAGTGCTAATCCTATATTTTCAGTATAGAGTTGTCTGAATTTCTTCCTCACTATCATTTAGCTTATGTAAGTCTTATTGTTTTATCCAATAAACCCGGCGTGGGCCAAGAGAGATGCAGTGAGAGCCCTGTTTTGAATATAATTTCCTCTGTTTGCCCTTGAGTATCCTATGGCTTTTGCCTTATTGATTTTGTTACCATTTGACACATTTATGCTTATGGCTCCCGACTCAAGCTTAGCATATTATCCCTTTACGTTTGCAAATAATCTATCTTGTTTTATGTTTTCATAATTATTTCAGTTGTTTCTAATTGATATTAGGTGTGTATTTTTTTATAGCTTATAGTTGAATTTTGATCCAATCTGAAAGCAAATCTTGTAATATAGGAATTTAGCCTATTTCCATGTGTAATGTTTGCTATTATTTCTATTATATGTTCTGCTTTTATTGTTTAATTTGCTTTTCTATATATTCCTTAGTAATCTGTGTTTTTGTTTTGTTTTGTATATAGTATTTACATTTTTTCTGTTGTATTTCTACTTTCAATGCACTCATTTGTATCCTTAAATATACACGATTAATTAACTTAAAAATGTTTGACCACCTGCCTTATAGCTATAGAATCAGTATACATTTTATATTCCTTTTAGCCTAACACACTCTTCTTAGTTATATATCTTTATTTTGATATTATTAATAGTAGTGTTTCTTTTAGTTACCATACTTTCATAGATGTTCAGTTCTGATTCTACAGTTAGTTCAACATTCACAGTCATTTCTTTGATCCTACTTTCTCTCCTTAGTTCTCATTGGGCTGAAGTTTTTCCTTTCGTAATATCTTAAGTAAAATTCAGGGAATATATCTGGCATGTTTAAAAACATTTACCACTTGCCTTTTTACTGAAATGCCCATTTGGCTGGGTCTTATCTTATTTCTCTTGGATATTAGGTCATGGCTAATATGTCTCCAAAGCTGTATCTTTTTTCTCTCCCATATCATGTGCCTGTCTAATAAGACACAGAATTATGGCTCGTTTAAACTTTTCTCAAAGTATACACTGCATTTGCAGTTATGTATTTGAAGATTTTTCTCCTCCGTTTCTTTTACTGAATAATACCGAATAGTTTCTCTGGTGTGAATAAACTATAATAGTACATAAGATCTTAATGAGACAATTGACCATGTGAAATAGGAAGAGAAGGGCTAAAGGCATAGGGAAAATGGGAAAGGTAGGGGAAAGGTAATAAGGGAAAGGAAAAAAATATGAGAAAATGAAAAAATGGAAATAAAGTGTCTGTAAATGGGGAGGGGAGGAGGGGGTGAAGGGAGGGCAGGGACAAGGGAAAAAATGAGAACCAAGACCTGTCATGTAAAAGTACAAGATCCCAGTAATGAATGTAACTGTACTGTATACCTAAAATTACCAATAAACTCCATGAGAAAAGAGAAAAAGAAAACCGATAATCCTTTTCGGCTTCTCTAACCTTTTTCAGCTCTGTGTCCCTCTCACCTGCTCATTTTTCTCAGTGTTCCTTGGTGCTCAGTGTGTTTTTAACAGCACCTGTTTTCTATCATTTTTCTTTTTCACTTCTGCTACTTACTTTAAACTTCATCTTCTATTATCTCGCTTTTTCTTCTCAGAATCCTTATCTCTGTTCCTTGGGTCCTTATCTTAAAGGATTATTTTATTAAATTCCTTGAGTTAATAATTATATTTTTATCACAACTTTCATCTACTTCACAGCAGAATATTTTTCTGATAAGTGTCTTTGACCTTTTTTTCCCCCCTGTTTCTTTCCCCATCTTTCTCCTGATGTTTTTCCCCCTATAAACCTTATACTGGTTCCTTTTCACTATTGTTTATCATAGAATGAGCTGAATTCTTCTTGGAGTAATTGTTTGCAGCTTTTATTGAGGAAGAGAGCAGAGCAGGTTCAAGATTGGAAATAATTCTCTTTGATTTTGGAAGGAGGGCCTTATGAGTAAAAGAGACAAGAGAGGGCAGAAAAGGGAAGAAAAAGGAGAGAGGGAGAAGGAGAGAGAAATGAAATTGTTACAAGACCCTTATTGAAGTGTAGATTTGTGTGTGTGCATGCAAATAATCCTGGGCCCTCTGGTTCCCCAGCCAACAGACAAGCACAGGTAATCCGGGTAATCTTGAAGCCACCCACGACCCAGTCTCTTTGCCAAAACGCACCTGCTGAAATGCCTTGCCTCTGCTACATTGCTTCTCCCAGATGGGTGTAAAGGATCTCGGCTCAAACCTGCTACCATCCACATCCTGTCACTGCTGTGCAGACTCTGTGTGAGACCTGGTGCCACCACAAATGGACCCTCTGCACCTTACCCATCCCCTGTGTTTGATCATCCTGGGCCCTGGGCCATCCTAGCTCATTTATGCAGGTTACAGAAAGCTAATTTTACCATTGAAAATGAGTTTATATTTCAGACTTCTCCTGCAATTTTTATTTTCAAATGATTTCCAAGATAAGGGAGAGAACAGAGAAATTTTCATTCAACCATCTTAAAACCATTATGAACTTAGCTTTACTTTGAAAAGTATTTTCTTTTAATTTAGGTGGCAAATGAGGTAAGCTGTCTCTTTTCTGCTGCCGTTTTAGTAAGACCATTTCCATTTCCAAGAAACCACCATCTCATTGCTTAGGAAAATATCATTTGAGAGAATTTTGATTTTAGCAAAGATTATATGCTATTTTTAATTTCTTTAATATTTATCTCAAAGAAGTACTCATTTGCTTCTCACAGTTGTGCACATTAGGAAGAAAGAAAACCTCTTCATGATTTTTAAATGGAAAATCAGATGGACATCAAAGCCCAAACTGGTGGCCTGTCCTCCTAGTTGTCAAACTATTTCTCTCTGGCTACATCGTTTTGCCACATGCCAGATAAGGCATCACAGGTAGGCACTGTGAGCTTTAAGAACCCAACTTTCAGAATCTATTTCCCACACTGACAATGAGGTCTACCAACAGGTAGAAACTTCTGCATGTCTCGTGCCTGTTAGTATGACTATGTTTCTCTAATAACCATGATTATCTGACATATGGACTCAGACGGAAGATTCATAAGCTGCTGCCAAGTATAGCTCCATCTTTTGCTCAAACAATTGGCCTAATCATTTCATTGATAAATGTGTATATACCATTGTCCGTGTGTGTGTGTGTGTGTGTGTGTGTGTGTGTGTCTATACAACTTCCAATGCAGCAATGCTTGGCATTTTGGCATTATCTTTGGCCTTGCAATACCAGAATACCTAAAACATAGTCCTCATCTTTTAACCTTTGAGGAGCCCATGATCCAGTGAAAGAAGAAACATAGACCTATGAAAAGAAAATTGTCAGAATACCTTACACCATGATAAAAATGTGACCAAAGAATACTGTAAGTTCATGTAAGCCTGTCACAAAAAGAGGAAAATTTGTGCAGAAATCTGGCACCAGAGTGGAATTTTAAAGGATTAGTAGGAATTTTCCAAGTGGTGAAGGCCGTGGCATGCAGGCTAAATAGCATGGATAAATACATGGAGATATACAGAAAAGCTATGTGTCTTAGTCTGTTTTCTGTTGCTCTAACAAAGTATGCGAAGATAGGAAGGTTAAAAACAAAAGAGGCTCATGGTTCCTGAGGCATAGAAGCCTTAAGATTCTGTGTCTTATACCATATCAGAATATGGTGGATGGCATTCCATGCCAAGAGAACAAGTGAACGAAGGTGGCCGATGTACTTTATAACCCTATGTTACAGTGGCTAATCCAGTCCTGCTGCCTCTGAGAGTACAGCAATATTTCCATGACCTAATCACTTTCTACTGGGCCCCAACCCTGTAATGGTCCCTCCATTTCTACATGCCATTATATTGAAGAGCAGACTTTTAGTACATGGGTCCTTTGGGGGACAAACCATATTCATACCATAGCAATGTGTAAGAAATGTCAACAGTGTGGTATAAATTATAGGCGGTACAGAGCCGAGGGCAGAATTTGGCTTCATGGCAGAAAGCTTGGAGAGAGTACATGTTAGATCTGGGGTGATGTCGTGGAGCTGAAAGGTGACAGCTGCCATTCAAGGTATCAGACCTGGCTGTCAGTGAACTGTGCTGGCTGCGGTAGAGAGCGATCTGCCTAGGGAGTTGAAAACGGTTCCTTGCAGCAGACTGTCTGAGGTTCTAAGGTGACTTCAAACTGGACAAGGGACCCAGGGTAACAGAATCTTGTTGATCATTCTCTGGTCCAGAGAAGCAACAGTGTAATGTGAAGTACATGAAACAGTCTAAAATATCACCAGTAAGCCCTGGAAATAAAAGCTCAGACTTTTCTGGTACCCAGGAGCCACTTCAGTCTGTCTACACACTATTTCTTTCCTGTTTTTCAGGAAAGCATTTCAGGAGCACTCAATCCTCAGGGAGGAAGTATCACCTACCCTTAAGAAAGAAAAAAACCTCCTGATAAACTCTAACATCATAAAATAAATTAAAGCGGTGGCCATTCATTTTTTAAAACAGCTCATTATTTCATAGTACTGATTGCAGGTTTTCAGTGAATAACCAACCATTTTTGGTGCACAGTGTGTGCCTCTATTTCCTGAAACTAGAAATGCCAGTTTTCAGAAGCATAACTATTATATAAAAGGAAATTTACTTATAAATGTTCTATTAATGTGATGTATTTTTAATAAACCCATTTCTAAAAGACAAGAATAGGGGGCAAGAAAGGAGAGGAAGCCAATATTTCCTCTTTTTACCCTTGGGGACCACACATACAGTGATTTTTATGTCTCTCAGCCTTAATTTAAATACCTGAATCAGTGATAAATATTATCAATGTCTCCATTTTTCCTTTCTGCAAATACTGTTCAAATATTATAATGAAGTCAATGAATGAGCTGAGAGCAGATTTGCATTTCAATAAGAGTCTTTTAAAAGGAAACCGATTTATGAGCTCTTTGTGGGCTTGACATAGTGGGTTTTGTATTAAAGTGTGGTTAAGGTGTGTCTTCGTTTTAGAAATTACGCAGACAAGTCCACATGAATCCTTTATGCACTTCACCTGATAACTAAATATAATTCCAGATAGGGCTGAGCCTTTTCGGGAGTTGGTATATGGGCTCAGGGGTCAGAAGTTCTACTTGTCACATGTGTGAGAGGGCCATGGGCCTCCGCCAGTTTCTCTTTCACATCAATTCCAAGTACCATCTGCCATTTTCATGGACTCAGCCTGCTGAAAGTAAGTGAATCTGCAAAAAAGTGAGATTTTTTTTTTCCCCTACAACATACAACTTCTGACTGTCTGAGACAGAGTTCTTACCATTTTAGGTGTTCTACCTAGCACAGGACCCTTGAGCAGATATACATATCCCTTGCTGGTAAAATTATTCCCAAAGATTCTGCTTCTTTGGGCCTGGGGCAGAGGCTGTGTTTTTCTTATAAGCTTTCACATTGGAGAGATTCCCAAAGTATGTTCTCCAGAGCAACAGTTTTGAGGGAAGGATCTTGTTATAAATGCAGACTCCAGGTCCCAACCCAACCTGAATCCAGTGAGTTGGAACCTGCTTTTATCCTGGCTGTTCATCCTCTATCAGGGCTTGGTAAACATTGCTCCCAGGAGCTCTACGAAGGCTCCCTAAGGAAATCTGAGATGCTTTTAGGCAGATTAAACAATAAACATTTTTATTTGGATAATTACTGTGTTTATTATTATTTTCCATTTATGGCAAGTGGTGGTGATTTACTGTTATAGTAAAGAATTAAAGTCAGGTATTATTTTTCAAAATAAAGTTATTTACTTTAAAACCATGGGTTGATTTATAATAAATGAATATAAGTTCAGATAGCATGTGGCTATATATAAAAACTATAAAAGTTGTTTGTATATAAAAGAGTTACTTTGGCATGGTGCTTACGTGACTGGCATCTGGAGCTAGACCTCGGGGTTTAATACCAGCTCTTCCACTAATTGTGTGACTTAGGGTAAGTTTCTTAGCCTGTGTGTCAATTTCCTCCTCTGAAGAATGCAGATAACCATCATGTCTATTTCATTAGATGTTGTGGTGTTTAAATGAATTACTGTGCAAAAAGCTCTCAGAACAGTGTATATCCCATAGTAAGAGCTGTGTCAGAACCAAATTGTTTCACTATTATTTAAGACAGGAATGCTCAGGGACTTTTGTTTCCTCTACCTTGTTCCCACCTCATTCAAGCCAACATACCCAACCTCCCATCAGAGGCTGTGGACTTCCAAGTTCTTACACCGTGGAGGACAGTGAGAGCGACCATCTCCACGTGACCATGGGAGGAATGGCAGGCTGTGACTGAAGGTCTCCTCACTAAATCACGAGAGAAAATGACAGCAGAGAGTGAGGGCTCCACGACAGTTTCCGCTATCACCTGGAGAAAAGGTTTAAAAATTATTATTATTGTATTTATCGTTTTGGGAGCCTTACCACATGTATTTTGAGAATGTGGACTTCGTTTGCACATGGCTCAAGAGTTCAGGGTTGTGCTTTCCTGGCTGCAGGGCACCTTTGATAGTTTAGTGCAAATGCCTGATCTTTAGATGTGGCAGGACCCTGCTGAGACTTGTGAGCTAAGGACTGCCTCACGGGGTGCATTTGCCTCCCTTAGTTCAGAGGTGGGACCTCTGTTCTTTTCCCCGATTTCATAGATGCCAAAACAAGGAACTTAGAGGCACCATACCAACACATAAAAAGTTAAAATACACAGGGAATCTTAGTTCAAATGTATTTTTAGACCCAACCAAAAATGCTTTTGTCAAATAGTAGCTGCAGCCCTTCTTGTTTATACGGGTTTTTTTTTTTAATAAGCACATGTTCTCTTTGTGAACAGCTGTAATCTGACAAGCTACCCTTGGGATGGGGGGAAATTCATAAACGTTTTGATGAGAGTAAAATTGTTCACCATGCGATATTTCTTTCTGAGTCAAAGCTCAGTTGATATAGAGAATATTACTCTTTATATGAGGAAGCTAGGAAACCCAGTCCACATGTATTGCTGGGCAGAGGAGGAAGGGAAAGAAGGGTATCGGAGGGTGGCCAGAAGGAGAGTTCATTTCCTACATCAAAGGGGTGCCTTGCCCGTCAAACCAGAATGGCTCCTGTTAAAGAGGTCAAACTGTGGCAATCTATTCTTTTGATCCACTGGACTTTAAAAGATACTTTTCAAGTTACAGTGAGCCTTCGTATCCATGGGTTCTCTGTCCACTGATTTAACCAAATATGGATTAAAATACTTTGGGGGGAAAAAAGTACATCTGTACTAAATATATAAATACAGGCTTTTTTCTCTTGTCCTTCATTCCTAAACAATACAGTGAGATAACTATGTAAGTGTGGCACATTATATTAGGTATTCTAAGTAAGCTAAAGATGACTTAGAGCAGTGGTGGTGGGCTACAGCAGGCAGGCCGTTTTTGTCATTGAAAGCTCTGACTTAGAGTATAAGGGAGAATGGTGTAGGTTATCTGAAATTACTATGCCATTTTATGAAAAGGATTGAACATCTGAGGATTTTGATCAATCTGAAAGTGTCCTGGAGCCCAACCCCATGGATACCTAAGGACGACTATACTTACCATAATTGTATTAAAATTGGGTTTCATGCAAAAGCCTAGATATGCACCTTTGTGGGGATAGGGAGGTTCTGGCCAATACTGGGCTTACACTCCCGTGAAGTGTCAGTGAGCCAGAGCTGCAAAGGGACCTCTCTGCTCTTAGCCTTGTTCCCACTGCACGGTTTCATCCGTTATCTACCCCATCTGAGTTAAGGGTCGAAGCCTGTTTTCTCCCTGCAAGAGTTGTAGGGAAAAAGAGCTCCTGACCTCTGGCTGGCTTATACTGTGAGGAATTCCTCAAGCACAAGAAAGTGTCTAAGCGATGTTAGTGACCACAGCCAAGACTCATGTCTGTCCCTACCCGAGGAAGGAGAACTTGGGGAATCGCTGAGCGTCATTTAAACCCCGGAGTGTTCTCAGCCTTCTCCCCTTTTCTCCAGCACGTGCAGAGCCCCTCAGGCAGCATTCATTCTCCCACTCCGGTCTCTCCTTGTATTATCTCACCCCTGATAACTAAAACAGACCCCACACCCACCTGCTGGCCTATTGAAAATGCAGTCGCTCTACCCAGTGTTTATTTGTTGTGCCTTTCCCTCAAGATTGAAATGATGATGGCATTCCTCACCAGTCCCTACTTTTCTTGGGGCATTTACCCTACTCCTCCATTTATCATAGTTATTTGTGGAGGTGACACTAAAAGAGCTTCCTGCACCACGTGTCTGCTATGTGTCAGTCAGTATTGTGGTCTTTACTTAAGGCTAACAGTAAACCAAGAATGATGCAGTCTAGCTCCTATTTTTCAAATAAAGAAAATGAGACCCACTGAGGTTAAGTGGGTTGACCAAGATTGTGCATCAGAGTGAAGGGCAGAAGAGTCACTCAGCTCTGTCTGATTCTAAGGGCAGCACGGGCTCTGAATTCAGCATCTCCTACGGAAGCACCCCGTTGGTTCTCTTTCCCTTATCCCTCTCTCTGGTGGCGTTTGAATACCTAAAGTGCATTTCAATGCTGCTTCTCAGCTCTTTCACAAGTCAGGAGGCAGTATAAAAGCTTTTGAGAGACTGGATTTTTAAAAAACTCTTAAACATTTGAAATATAGTTCAGAATAAAATAGCATTTTTAAGTGGGTCGCCAGAGAATACAAAGGATCAAAGAGCTCATGGTACAGCCTGTGACTTCCTAGAGCTCTGTATTCTCAACTGTCAGATTTTAACAAATACTTCTCTAGATAATTGCTTAATTATTATATCTGTCAAGAAAAAGCCTTTACAGCCATCAAGTTCCACATATAAAAATATCCCTTAGTCCCAGACTTTGAAAAAGCACTCTCGCGGTGATTGCAGTGAGGCAGATCCCAGTGGTACCTAATCATTCTCAGATTCCTCGGAGAAAACTAGATGGAGGACAGGAGCACACAGGGGGAAGGAAGTGGAAGGATTGTTCTCACCTTTGTGGGATCCCTTTCAATTCACAGTTTCAAAAATACTTTTAGATCTTTGCAAAATGGAAGCAGAGAAGTATTACAACCTGAATTGTACCCATTTGATAAAGCAATGAAGTGCAAGAGAAATTAGGTTTTGGATCAGAAAGGCCAGGGCTTTCAACTTAGCTTTGATGCTGTCTCTGAAATTTAGTAGAAACTGCATAAGCTGAGACACAATTTGGTTGTCTGTTGCATGGAAATACCAGCATCCACCCATAAGACTGATGAGAGTATTAAACAAAACAATGCATTAAAAGTCCCTAATTGTCTGCTGAGCATATACTGGACTTCCAAAAAGTTACACAGCTGATCCTCATTACTTGGTTTCTGTATTTGCAAACTTTCCTACTTGCTAAAATGTATGTGTAACTCCAAAATCAATATTCTTGGTGGTGTTGTGGTCATTCATAGACATTCAGAAAGTGGTAAAAAATAAAACTGTCACCCACCATGCACATTCCCAGTTGAGGTGGAACTAGCAGACAAAAACTGCCTGCTTTTTTTCAGCTCTCATACCAGAAAGAAGTGTCCCTTCTCACAGCTTATTTAGTACCTCCTATTTTGAATGTTTGTGCTTTTGCTGCTCAAGGGACCCTCTGGCCTAGTACTGCAGCATTGCTTTGTTTCTCAGCCAAAGAAAGCCCTATGTGTGAGTAGAAAATATGTGTGTTAGACAACCTTTGACCATACGTGGGTCACAGTGCTGTTGGCCAGGAAATCTGTTATTCTGTTCATGCCCACTACAAATGGAGTAATACCCACCAACATTCGTGAGAGAGATCTATCATTAGTCTCCAGATTCAAATGCTAACCCCCTTCAGAAACAGCTTCACAGATATACTCAGAAATAAGTTTCCACCAGCTACCTAGAATTTTATTTTATTTTATGCAGGAGGGAGTACCTGGCAGCCATTGTGGGAGCATGTGGAATCCTTCAGTCCATTCAAGTTGACACATAAAATTAACCCTGACATGACAATTTTATAGAATATAGCTATAATAACTAATAATAATTGACTGTACTTTGTTTAGTTCCTGTATTAAATATGGTAAGCATTTTTGGCTATAGCAAATTAACTCTAAAATCTCCATTGCTTAGCACAGCAGAAATGTATTTTTTATGTATATAAAGTCTCAAGTGTTTGGCAAGTGAAATTACAAAAGATGTGTCAGAAACCCGTATTCCTTTCATCATGTAGTTTTGACAGAACATAGGACTATTGCTTTCCAGCCAATGGACAGTGAAATAGAGGAATCATGGGTAGAAGTTCTCTTTGAGCCAGCCCAGAAGAAGAGCATATCATTTCTGCCTTCATTCTATTGGCCAGAGCTCAGTCACATCCTTACACCTTCTTGCAAGGGAATACTGGGAAGTAAAATCAAACTGCATGCTGAGGATCTCATGAATAACCCTGCCAAAATTTTCTTAAAGGTATTTTCCTACAGTCATTTTTCCTTAGGTAAATGGTAAAACTCTTAGGTGAGTAGCATTTCAGTTTTTTTAAGTTACTCTTCCAAACCCTTTCCAACTCTTCATCCGGGAAAGTGAGACTGTTTCCTCTCATGTGTCACCGTTAAAAGATGAGGTCCTTACATAATGACACCACTCTGTATTCTCTTGTTCTATTAATACTTCAGCCAGCCCTGCTGTAAATTTTTGACTGAAAATATTTTTGTCACCTCATACAAGATTATATAAAGAATATGCCCCATACCTTCTATGAAAGAAAGTGTCAAAATACAAATAGCTGCTAATTTATGCTTGTTCCAGTTAAACTGTGGACTCGTATCCAAATTTGTTTTAGCATTCAGGATGCTAGCTGTGTTGGACCTCATGTCATCTTATATATTAGATTGTGAATAAAATAACATTGACACTACTGGGAGCAGCATCTACTAAACTCTGAAATAACTGCTTGATTTTTCTGTGGTTTTATGCTGAAGGCTCTGAAGAGTATTTTTCTTTCTTTCTGCTCTTGTCTTAATATCAGAGAAAGAGGCAATAGCAGTGATTTTAAGGCTTCTTTTTTTCAGGGGGATACTTTATAAGAAAAGTAAGGTCTTGTTCAATGACCCGCTCACATAGATCCATGGAACTCTTAGAAAAATTGTAATAGACTCTTTTCCCAAATATGTTGCTCTGACATGTATATTTTATACCACTGGCAATTTTAGAAAATTCTTAATACTACTGAAAAGAGGCTAGTACCATAGGCTCCAGCTCTGCAATACCTGAGCATAGACCCCCAAAAATTCAAGGTGGCTGTAGTGGCACATGCCTCTAATCCCACTATTCAGAGAGACTGAGGCAGAAGGATCATCAGTTCAAGCTTAGTCTGGGCAACTTAGTAAGGCCCACTATCAAAATAAATTAACAAAGCTGGGAATGTAGCTCAGTTTGAAAACGTTGCTTTCAATCCCCATTACCACAAATGAAAGAAAATGACCATGAAAGAAAGTATGAGAGAATGAAAGAAAGAGGGTGGGGGGAGAAAAAAAAAGAAAAGAAAGGAATTTGAAATCAAGGTCTAAAAGAGACATTTGTACCCCGGTGTTCATAGCAGCATTTTTCACAATACCCAAAAACTGGAAGCAACCCAAGTATCCATGAGCAGATGGCTAAATAAAATGAGGTATTAACACATAAAGGAAAAAATCAGAAATTAGTACATGCTACGATGTGAATACACAGAAAATGTGTGACATGAACTAAGGCAGGCTCAGCCAAATATTGATTGGGTGGTTCCCTATACATAAGTAAATTATGTAGAACAGACAAATTAATAGGTACAGAAACTAGAATAGAGATTACCAGGTGCTTGAGGATGGGGACATTGTAGTTATTGTAGTTTCTGTTTGGGTTGATGAAAAGTTCCTGGGAGTGGGTAGTGGTTGTGGTTGCATAACATTATAAATGCACTTGGTACAACTGAATGGTATACTTTAAATAGTTAAATGTTTTGCCACAACAATTAAAATCACATTGGAAAAACTCTTGACTTTGAGCCTTTAAGCCTGGGTTCCAACCAGAGCTACCAGTTACTAAGTGTGTAAGACTGGTCAAAAACCTCGTGTCTCTGCGTGGCCTTTTGCTTGCCTATAAACGTGGGCTATTGCTACTGACCTTAGAAGAGCATTGCTATAAAAATTAATGTGTTATTTTGTCACATGATTGCCACAATGTAAAAATGTAAAAGAAATAACATGTAAGCAAATTCCAGTGGAATATATTAAGAATAAAGAATTATGATGCATAATACTGTTTTTCTACTTCTGTAGAGGTAACAGTATTTCATGAAAGAACACAAATGTCATTGTCCCTCTGAGGCGGGACAGCGGGATAAGTCTTGTCCGGCCCTCCAGAGACAACAGAAACACAAAGTCACTCCTGCTTACATCTGATGTTTATTGCAGCCTCTACTTAAATTGTTTTTAGGGTCCCGTGTGGGTTTTCCTGATTCTTGTGGACTTTCTTTAATACAGATTTTCAGTTCTTCCAATGTATCCTGATACAGGTCCTAAGACACACATCAGCAACCATACACACGCACATGCACACACATGCACACAAGCACAACACATGTTCGGCAGAGAGTTACCACATTTACCTGGAATTCAAAAATCCCACAATATTAACTCCCTGAAACAAAGCCAAATTTGCTGAATCTTGCCCAAAAGACCTCTAGAGAAAATACCAGATAGACTGTGCAGATGAGAGATGACATGACCTACCCAGAGGCCTGTGCAGAAACCACGACACAGAGACAATAAGAAAAGTCAGAGTTGACAGGAGAGAAGGGGGCAGAAAAATGACTAATACCCCTGTGAGCCTCACCCAAGGCTAGCATCATGAGTAATGCTGAGTCTGTGACAATCAGAAAAGGTTAAATTTCATTCCGTTTCTTCTCTTCTGGTCTAGAAGATGGGTGGGTGTCTATGCAGAACACATTGAAAATAATAAAACTACAGGTTCAAGGATAATGATACAGAATTCAGTTATCTGCAAAACTCATTGTACGATAAGGTGCGGCGATTTACACATCCTATTTATACTAAGACACAAATAGCTAAATTCTATCAGCTTTATCACCTAAGTTTCGCTAGAATCTGGCTACTTTTATCTGTCTCCAATACTTAGCCCTAGACCAGCTTCACCGTGAACATCCTGTGAGCGAGTGAATGAGTGAACTAATGAACAAGTGCAAGAAGGACCCTATCTGCAGTATGTATGTCTGCAAACCATGTGTTTCCTGTGAGTGAATAAAGACAGGCAAATTTAAAACTCTCTCTTCTTCTTTTTTCAGAGTGGAAACGACTCTCTTGGGACCATTTATTAGCAAGAGGACACCAACACTGTGACACATGCCGGTGCCGCCGCCACCACCACCTCCTTTGCCTCCACCTCCTCCCCCTCTGGGGGCTCCTCCCCCGCCCCCTCCATTAGCACCCCCGGTAAGATCTGTTTTTTTCTGTCCGTGTGAAGCATAAACTCATTGGATGTACTGGAGCAGAGAGTTTTCCGTGTTTTCTCTGTGGCAGCATCAGAGTCTGATTTCAAACCAGCCTGGCCCAGCTGTGTCTCTCCCCTACTCCCTGGCAGCTCTATCCTCCACCTCAACAGCCTGCTGATGTCTCCCTCACTTCCCCTCTGAATCCTGCTGCTGGGTGCAGGCTTTCTGATTCCTCTCAGTGACTTTTCATCTTGCTCGACACCTCACGAGGGAGACTATGCCAAAGCGCACAGCTGATGAGGCATTAAGAAGTCAAATTCCAGTGTGTCACTTGAAGGACAGTAATGATAACTTGGCCTCAGTCCCCTGGGTCTAGGTTTAACCCAGTTTGGTCCCCTGTGAAATGCCACAGTGAAATATAAATCTCTGGCTGAAGCTTCTCTGACTACACAAGACTGAGTTGAGTCCTGTCCATTTGTGCTGCCCGTTGGAGGCTGTTAGCTTCATAGCTGGGTTTGGGTTGAGGAAG
Organism: Fukomys damarensis; assembly: GCF_012274545.1. Lineage (NCBI taxonomy): Eukaryota > Metazoa > Chordata > Mammalia > Rodentia > Bathyergidae > Fukomys > Fukomys damarensis. Next base: position 30,867,821 of record NW_022900916.1, read on the forward strand.
AACGCTGAGAGGGCAGACGTTTTGTTTACAGGTAGGACTATCAACCTTGACTCGCTGACATTTGGGACCAGATCATCCTTGTGAGAAGACTGTCATTGGTGTTTTAGGATGCTGAGCAAGGTAGATGGCCTCCACCTACTACATGCCAGTAACACCAATGGTGGCCGTAAAGATGTCCCAAGGCATGGCCAAATGTTCCCTAGTGGGGGATAAACTATAGAGAAAGAATGGGAACATATGGTGGAGTTTCTTTGCTGAATTTGACCTCAGAAAGTCAAATTCACAATCATCAGAAGGAAATAATTAGTGAAGGAAACACATGAAATTATCACATGGATCTTTAACAGACTTGCACTGAAAGTGCAATTTATAATAATTTCAAGTAAAATGCTACAGAATGAATAGACGGGAAAAATAAACTTGTCAAAACCCACGTTATGAGAGATGTGGGGAGATAGTATCGTTTAAATGTTGCTGTGACACACAAATATCCGGGCGTAACAAATGATGAGCAGGTCTTCCTGAGGAGAGTTCTCTGACAGAAAACAATGAGCCCGTGTGTAGTACCGTGTTCCCATGGTAATGGGGTTGAGGTTTTTTGGTTTGTTGGTGTGTGTGATCCTGCAGCTTAAGCCCAGGGCCTTTGCACTGAACTACATCCCTAGCCCCCCTCTTTTTTTTTTTTTTTCATTTTTAAATTTTGAGACAGGCTCATTAAATTACTAAGTTGTCCATGCTAGGTTCTATCTTGTGATCTTCCTGCCTCAGCTTCCCAGAGAGCTGGGATTGCAAGCTTTTGTCACCACCCACAGCTAGGTTGTTTTTGTTTTTAGTTTAAGAATTTAACCATGAAGAAACCAGAAAGAATTTATACAATGGTGTGCACAACAATGCTCTTTATACTAGTGAAAATTAAGTGTATTGTACTATACTATTAATTAAAATTGCATTATATCATGTTAATTAAAAATTATGTCTATGGTGATTATGAAAAAGTAAATATGAAATCATAAATTAACAGCATACATTTGTGTATAGCAAAACCAGCTACATGTAACTAACACATAAATAGTGAAGATCAAAAAAGAATTTGATAATGCCAATAATAAAATTTAATATTTTATCGTGGAGTTCTTTTTCCTTGAGGATGCTAAAATTCAAAGTAGTTCTAAATTTGTTAATATTTTTCATTACCTCCCTCATGGTTTTTCTATCTGTCTCATAGAGGAACAAGTTAATTGTGAAAATATGAATAACCATGCAAATTTCAATTTGCTTTTGTAAATGTCTTTTTCTCAACCTAAGAAAATATTTACAATATGTATTTAAGATAAAGAATTAATGTATTTAAGATAAAGAATTAATGTCCTTAGTGTATAAAGAGCTCTTACAGGTCAATACATAAAGGGTGAGTAGAAGGACTGGCACAGCATATGGTCAAGAGGAAGAACAAACATTTTGGCCTTACTACAGTTGAGCAAATGCAACTGAGTAAACCACAGGTTGAAATTCTATAACCCAAAAATCTGAAACCTAAAATGTTCCAAAGTCCAAAACATCTCAAGCCTCAAGTCAGTGTTCAAAATTTTCAGATATTGGGTTATTTTGGATTTCATATTTTTTAATTAGGGATACACAACCAGTAAAGTATATGTAAATATTTCAAAATCTGCAAAATCTAAACTCTGAAACTCTGCTCCCAGCATTTCAGTTAAGGGATGCTCAGCCTATAATGAGAAACAATTTTCATTTATTAGTTTGTTAATGATACATTCTGAAGTTTGACTAAACTGTGAGGAATCAGGCTCTTATAACTCTTACTTAGTGGAAAAATTATTATAATTCCCTAAGACACCATTTGTCGATATAGACCAAATCCTCTAGAAAATCAATATGACCCAGGATCATTTCAAAACGTTTTTCTTTGAGTACCTAATTGTAGATGTCTATAAATATATAGCTACAGAATATTAATAGAAACATTACTTATAATAGCAACCAAAACAGAAAGAAACTAAATCCTCTAAACATTTAAGTGCAGAAGTAATTATATAATTCACAAAATGGCATATTAGACAGCCATTCAAAATCATTTCCAATTTATTTTGTAACTTCCAATGTGTAATTGTTCTAGGCAGGAACTTATCCATGGAAGCTTAAATTACTGAGCGAAAAGTTGTTGGGAAAGATAATATTCTCTAAACAATCCTAAATTCATATGGAATCAGAAGAGTTCAAAAATAGCCAAAGCAAACTTGAGTAACAGGAGCAAAGCAACACAATCCTGGATTTCAAATTATATTACAAAGCTATAGGGATAAAAAACAGCATGTTACTAGGACAAAAAGAGACATGTGGATCAGTGGAACAGAATACAGGATGCAGAAACAACTCCAGTCACATTCAGTTAACTGATCTTTCACAAAGGGACCAGAAACATACACTGAAGGAAAGATAGCCTCTTTAATAAATGGTGCTGGGAAAACTGGCTATCCACACTCAGAAAATCAAAGCTAGATCCGTATCTCTCATCATACACTAAACTGAAATTAAAAATAGATCAAATGTCTAAATGTTCAAACAAACACATTATCTGCTGGAAGATAAAATAGGTAAAACTCTTAAAGACATAGACATAGGCAAGAACTTTCAGAACATAACCCCGTTGCGTGAGAAATAATATCAGGGATCAATAAATGGAATCACATAAAATTAAAAAGCTGTTCCAGCACCTACCTTGCAAGCACAAGGTCCTGAGTTCAATCCTCAGTACCACAAAAAAATAAATAAATAAAAATTAAACTATATTAAATGAAAAAGCTTATGCACAGCAAAGAGAATAACCAACAGAGTGAAGAGACAACTTACATAATGGAAAAAAATTGCCAGCTACTCCTCAGACAGAATATAAAGATATCAAAAAAAGTAGCCCTCTAAAATAAAAGACCCAGTAAAAAAATGAACAACTGAAATGAACAGACGCTTCTCAGAAAAAGTACAAATGGCCAATAAATACATGAAAAAATGTTCAGCTTCTTTGGCCATTAGAAAAACTGAAAATTAGAACAGTAGTAAGAAAGGCTAGTGTCAAGAAACCAAAATGTAACAAGTGCTGGTGAGGCTGCAAGGGAAAAAGAACCTTTGTACATCGTTGGTGAGAATGAAAACTAGTATAACCATTATGGAGAGCAGTATGGAAAATCCTTGAAAAAGTGAAAATAGAAATCGTATTTGATCTAGTTCTCCCCCTTCTGGATTTCTTCCCAAAGGAGATAAAGATGTCATAGTAAAGTGATATATACATAGCCGTAGCCATGTTTATAGCAGCACAATTTCTAATTACTAAATCTTAGAAGTGGCCTCTGTCCAACAACCGATGAATGGATAGAGAAAATGTGGAATTTATATACAAAAGAGCACACTTTACTACAAAGAAGAATAAACTCGGAAAAATGGATGCACCTGAGACCATAATGTTAAGTGAAATAAATCAGTCACACAAGCTGAAATGTTGCATGGTTTATTAAATGATAAACCCAAAATATAAAGAGCAAAATAAAAGATGAATAATAGAAACAGGAAGATAGATCTTTTTCAAGAGGTGGAGAAGGGAAGGGAAGGGGATGAAAAAGTTTACATGTACCAAATTCCTCTAAGGAATGTAATTATTAGGCAGAGGAAACACACACTTATAAAAAATAGAAACTGGTAAAAAAGAGAAAGAACATTCTCTGTACCCTAATCATCACTCACAGATTAATTCTTCTGTGGGGAAAGGTACAGATTGCTTCTAATTACACGGGTGAGAAAGTCCCTTACAAGAGATCAGACTCAGAATCTCCTGTAATGCACAACCTTACACCACAAGTCCTTTTGCTATGATGCAGTGAGAAGTTCATAGCATCACCATATAACAATCTGCCCAAATAACCCTGCCCTTCATTCGTCACCAGCAATCGGGGTCCTTGTTGCACGTACATGAGATCTTGTTCCTCCTCCTCTCTTTGCTTCTCAGGGACTTCCCACCCACTCTTCACTATGGCCCACTCGACCCTAAATGGTGGGGCCCCTGCCCTCTCCTGGGAACCTCCATTCTCAGAGCTCTTCCTTCTTCTTTCTACCCTGAAGTCTCTTCCCCCAGAAGTCACCTCCTCCTACCCTCCACTGGCTTCAATACATACTTTAAAAACCCTCCTTTTGGGCAGTGACCTGCCTTCAATTTTCTGTTGGTTTGTTGGTTTGGGTGGGTGGGTGATTGGTTGGTTGGGGTTTTTTGGTTTGGGGGGTTTTTGGCCTGGGGTCTACATTTGATGTTTTGTGCTCTCTTATGTCCCTCCCTCTTGTTGGGCTTGCAATAGGCACTTAGCTCATTGAATGAATAAGTAAATATCTGTATTAAAAGGTTGAGAAAAAGAGTTAAGGTTTCTCAGGGACAGTGTGCAGCACACTAAATATCTGTGCTGTTGAATTATTTCAGTGGTGTAGGACCACTGCAATGGCATTTCGCTGTTACAGAGGAGAGAGATTGCACTCAACTTAGAATACAGCCTGAGCAAGTGGGAATTTGCAGCCAACAAGCAAAGAGTAGGGGTCAGTGGATGGAAAATTGGTAAGAGGGAACATCAGGAGCAAGAGAAATTGAGGCTAAACTGACCTCACTGGGTTCTCCTGTAACATGGGCCAGAAGAATGCAACATTTCCTAGGGGACGATGAAGGTTAAAGACGGGGTCAGATGTAGTGGATGGTCAGATATTGAGGGTTCAGGGAGGGAGCAGTAGTGCTGAACTGACTTGGCAAGTCTCTTGGGAACGTTGCAAGGAAGTACACAGATAGGTCTATGAGAAGGTTTGGACGACAGACTAAAACTTTTATCAAGCAGAAAGTCTTTGTCGGTGGAAAGATTTCTCTCTCCTTTCTTCATTTCCTCTTTCCTGCCTCCATCCCCTGCTCATCTCTTACACTTATCTTTACTTTTTTCTCAGAAGGTAGGAAAAAAGTAGGAAGAAGAGCAGAGGAGGCTGGCAAAGCTTTGGAGCAAGTTTTCACTAAGACAAAAGCACCAACGTCCTTGTTTTCTCTCCTTTGCCTGTTGCTTGCTTCTCTCTTTTCAGATTTACTCCTTTGTGTCATCCCTTTAAAATCCCGTTACGATATCAAAATGGGTTCCCTTATAATGAAATTATTGCCATTGCTTTGTTTACAAGGTGTAAGTTTTTAAGATTTGATTTTTTAAATGAAGCATGTTTATTTAGCTTTCATTTTCAAATGTTTTTGTGGCTCTCTCTCCCTCTCTCTCTCTCTCTCTGTCTCTCTCTGTCTCTCTCTCTGTCTCTCTCTCTGTCTCGTGCCTCTGTGTGTGTGTGTGTGTGTGTGTGTGTGTGTGTGAGTGTGAGACCAAGAACTGAACCTAGAGAGCACTGAGTTACACCTCCCGCCCTTTTATTAAATTTTTATTTTGGGACAACACAAGTTTGCTAGGTTTCCCAGCTGGCCTCAAACGTGTGATCATTCTCCCAAGCTAGAATTACAAGCATGCACTACCACACCTGGCTCTCAAACATTCTTTGACCCCCTCATGTCCAAGTGCCCTTGGACCTAGTGTCCATGGTAAGTGAATATATTCCTTGAAGGCCTCTGAGTTGTTTTCTCCTCATATTCCCATAGGATGAGTGGTGGACTATACCCAAAGGGAACAAATCTACATGTCACTGACCAGCTGATAAATTTTGCAGCTGGGTTGCCCAGGCAGGGCCTGACAGTAGGGCTCATGGCCACAGCATGTGTGTTTATTTATAAATAGATTTGTTGGTTTTGTGGCATTGTGTTTTAATGTTGCCATTCAAGCTGAAACAATCTCAGAATTAAACAGTTGTCCTGGGCCTTATAATTTCATCTACAAAGGGAAGCTGGCTTGGTGATTGTCATGGGTAAGCCAGGTCCTAATGCTGCAAACCAGCCCCTGGCTCTGTGCCTGGGTCCTTTGTATACCTTCGATGAAAGAATTTATTCAAGATACATAGGTGGTCCTGCAGAACTATAGGTAGAGTTTATTGTAAAGCAGATGAAGAGAGATTTAGGTTTTCAGCAAGAAGGTACCAGGTAGGGTATATTTTTTGCACACAAGAGCTATTCCTGGGGTTTAGTCAATTATGGTGACAAATAAGACATCTTTTTATATACACAAGAGTCATCTCTGAGGTTTAGGAAAGCTATGATGATTATGATGCTTATCAACCTTTTTTTCTTAGAGGTTACTTTGGAATTACAAAATGTCTTACTTGTTCTTTTCAGAAGGTCGGTTTCCCTTAGAGACCTTAATCATGTAAAAAATTGAGGAAAGAAAAAAAAAGGAAGAAATCTAGGAAAGAAATAAATTTACACATGAAAGAAAAAGTTATAATCTAAATCAGATGTCAGATGATAGATGCAGAAAAAGCATTTGACAAAATTCAACACCCATTCATGATAAAAACCCTGCAAAAAATTGAAATTGATGGTTTATATCTCAACTTAATAAAGGCTAGCTATGAAAAACCAACAGCCAACATCATATTAAATGGCCAAAAACTGAAAACCTTCACATTAAAATCAGGAACAAGACAAGGATGCCCATTATCACCACTTCTCTTCAATATAGTTCTGGAAACATTAGCCATAGCAATTAGACAAGAGAAGGAAATTAAATCAATAAAGATAGGAAAGGAAGAAGTGAAGATCCAAAAAACTCCACCAAAAGACTTCTAGACTTAATTGACACTTTTAGCAGAGTAGAAAGTAGGAAAGTTTTTAAGCTCCCTCTCTGATATCATTGGTCCAGAGGCCATGGCAACCTTGAATGCCTTGTTTTGGAAATAGACAGCCAGGTGGCCAGGTATTGGAATGAATGCACACAGTGGATATAAACTTAAAATGTCATTATGTCCTGCAGTCATTTGGGGTCTAAGACCTAACAAGTGATTACAAATGTATTATACCCTGTATATATATAACTGCATATTACACTGTATTCTGGAAAAGGTAATTCGCATGTGCACTGATGCATTTGAAATAATGAGACTTAAACATTCTTAAATACTGTCACTCTCATAAATTCTCCTGACACTAATACTTTTATTGGTGTCACTGTGAGGGATTGGAGACATTTATCCATGATCACTACTGGACAATAGAATAAGGAAAGCCTTGTGCATTATGTCACACAATTAGAATGGTATTAAATTGGCATTTGGTCTCTACTTACCAGTCTGTGAAACACTACCTTTGTCAAGTAATTTTGAAAACTTGATTCTTCTCTTCTTTGTCAGTTTTCACCAGGAGCAGTAAGGACACTTTAGTGAAAACCAAGCCATCTTTGCAACAGATTTCCTGTCTGTAAGAAAGAGAGGTGTGTCGGGACCTGCCACTCATACTTCCAAAGGGCCATTCAGGACTGCATTTGAATATGTTTCTTCTTTCACAGCTGTGAGGAGGGCAGGGTGGCAGGGACAAAAAGGAAAGGGTTTATGGTGGTGTGCAGGACACAGGGATTGAGTACTGATAATGCCTGGGACTGGCAGGAAAAGCCTGATTGTGCTTGTGAAAGGCCTTTATCCAGCAGGAGCCCTGGAGCCAGAGCCACTCCCGTCCGTGCAGCCTCTGAGTTGAGGCCCCAGCAAGAAGGGGACCTGTGATACAATGCCAGAAAGTGACCCTTGGATGTGGCTCATTTCTGGAGCAATGAACTTTTATCCCTGATCCCTGAAAGTTTACACTCAGATCTTCTGGCTCTTTGCCTTTGAAATTATTTGAAATCCCATCATAGGGACCAGGGATTTAGCTCAGTGGTTCCACCGCCTGCCTCGCAAACACAAGGACCCAAGTTCAATCCCTGGTACCAAAAAAATAAAAAATTCCACCACAACTAGTGAGTCCTAGAAAACTGCTATAGAGAGCTGTTCCTCCCCTCCTGGGGTTTGTCTCTTCAGCTGCACAAGGCTGTGATTAGAAGGGACACCATGACTTGAATTCGGGAGTCTTTGGGACCATGTACCACTTCCCTTGCTAACTGCTCTTACCTTCTCCACCTTTCTCATCATAAAAGGAAAAGCAAAAACAAAAGAAAACAATTGTTCAAGCTCTGGTTGTGTCTAACAAGTAGATATGCAGCCCTGAACCGGCAAAAGAGGCTGCAGCAAGACTGGAGGCACTGACCCACAGGGAGGTGCACATCCCTGCACAGAGTGGCACCAGCCTGCAGGTCATGTTTCTTAGAATGCTGCCTGAAAGGACAGGTCCACAAAGTGAGGAAAGCAGGGTGTGAGTAGGTAGTAGGTCCCAACTGCATAATAGAAAGCATGTTCACTCATGTGAGCCTTGATGAAGACTGTAAGGACCCAAGCCACAGATCTCACCAGAGTGTCCAGGAGGGGTGTCGGGTAATGTATATTTTCTTTATTGTGTGATTCTGCATTTTCTTAAATACCTACATGGAATATTTTTACTTTTATAATTAGATTTTTAAAAGAAAAGGAGATGAATGATAATTTGCAAACTGGCTGAATTGGACTTTATTATAATAATGATGTGTACTAATGATAGTACACATCTCCTGAACAGCTCTTGTGCAGAGGTATTGTGCTAAGCTTGCAACTTGAAGTTACCTAAATCCGTATTTATAATCCAGTGAGGTCAGCACTGCTAGTGACATTGTACAGCTGAGAGAACTGAAGCACAGAGAGGGCATTAGCACGCTCAGTGTCACACAGCCAATAAGTGGTAGAGGCTAGATTCCTCCCCCGGCTCTCTGACTGTGCAACCTGTGTTCTGTGCCCTCCAGCCTTCAAATATGGAAGAGGAAGTGACTCACCCAGGGGCACACAGCAGTGAACAGAGCAGGGGTATGTTTGAACTCTGGCAGAAAGGCCAGATGTAAACTCAATGGATGTTCAGTCTACTGGGATTTTCAGGAAGCAGCTCCCAGGGATTGCTTCTGCCTTTTGAATCTAAAGCCCAGAAGTCAATGAACTTCACTCCCCCAACCCTGGAAGAAGTTTCCAAATTTCTTTCCTGCATCCCTAAACTGCTCCTAAGACGGTGCTTTTCTTTTCTTTCTTTCTTTTTTATTTTTTTCCTATTTTTGTTTCTATTTGGCTTCATCATTTTTCCCACTTGCTTTTTTATTTTTACCTTTAAACAGGAAAAAAAAAACAAAAACCACACTGCAAGTTATGCTGTAAGTAAAACCCAGAGCTTAGCAGCAGAGTATCAGCATTAAAGAAGTGGGCACAGTGCAAAGGAACTGAGTTATATCTTGTCATTAGCGTATAGCTGCCTGGAGATGAGCTGAGGGAGAGTATCTGAGGCCAGGATTCCTAGGCACACCATTGGGGGGGGGGCGACAGTAAATGCCACTTACGCCCTGGGACAGCAGACTGTGACCTTCACCTTGACCAAGCCATCATGCCAGTTTCCTGGGGTTTGGCTGCACAGAAATCCTGAGCCTCTGCCTTAGAAGAATTTAGAACCCAAATCCAGAGGAACTCAGGTTTCTTGTCATGCACCACTGCTCACTTGTGGAAATGTTGGGTATAGAATTAGATTCTGATTCCCAGGCAAGAAACTTGAATAATATATTGCTCTTCATTAAGTATTTCCCGCCTCTAAATTCCTTGTCTCATCTTTAAAAATTCTTCTTGTACCCGGAATTAGTCACCTTTTATCTTCTAAGTTCACTTCTCTAATCATTTGCGCTCCCTCCTGAACAGACAAGAGCTGGGGGAGGATTGAGAGAGGGTCTTGGGGCCAGTAGATGCAGAACAGCTAGTGCACAACTCAGAGACGGAGGGTCTGTGCATAAGTCAGTGCCTGGTACATAGCAGATACTTAGCATCAGTACCTGCCAGTACCTGAAAGAAAGTGTAGTTTTATCAGAAATAATAATTTAGGGCCAGCAACAATTAAATATTTGGATATTATTTGAAAAGCCATAAAATATCCTTTGGGTCAATCTTCCCCATTCCAATTTACTACTGTTTCCTAAGAAAACAAACCTGTATCTTTGCTTCATAAAAATATTTAAAAACTCATAGCAAGTACACTGTGTGACTGTTTTGTAAGTGGTATCAATAGATTTCTGTTTTCATAAGACTTGTTCACAGCAGAGGAATTAGAATATGTTTGCCAGAAGGGTAGGGGAAAGGTAATAAGGAAAAAGAAAAAAATAGGAGAAAATGAAAAAATGGAAACAAAGTGTTTGTAAATGGGGAGGGGAGGAGGGGGCAAAGGGAGGGCAGGGACAAGGGGAAAAATGAGAGCCAAGACCTGTCATGTAGAGGTACAAGATCCCAATGATGAATGTAACTGTACTGTATACCTAAAATGCACCAATAAACTCAATGAGAAAAAAAAAAGAATATGCTTTCCATTTGGTGAGAACAGGATTCCACCTGTCCCACACAGAGTAATTAAAACCCATTTTGGATCCTGCAGCTCTCCACTCAGCACTCATTGTACTTAGCTGCCAATAGGGATCATGTAATGATGCAGCTTTGTGTATTAAAAACAAAAGCACAGGTTTTAGAGATATGTAGACTGGAAACTGCATTCATGATGTGCTATTCCTAGCAATTTTATAACAAATAAGTTGACAACTCCAGAGCCTCAGTTTCCTCATCTGTTAGTGAGAGTAATAATGGCCACTTCCTAGAGTACATATGCCCTAGCACAGAAGCTTAATGGAGGGAGGAATTTTTGTCTCTCTTGCTCACAAGGCAACTTCAGTACTTTGGGCAGTGCCTGGCACATAGTGACATTTGGTAAAATATGCAGAATAAATGAGTTATGGGGTTTGTGAGACTCCACTAAGATAACAGTAGCAGCTGTTTTTTATCAGATGCTTGCTTAGTAAATGATATTGGTACCTACTATTCAGAGATCAGAACACAGCTGGGAAAATCTTGAAGTGACATGTTCAAGTCAAAGGTCCTTGTGGTCAGTGCAAGGCAACAGATCAAACGCTAGAAGTCAAGATAAGGTTGAGAGCCTGAGTTGTCCACAGGGAGAAAGCAGGCCAGAAATCTGAAAATAGTCCAAAAACAAAAGGACAGAATTACCACTTTTTTGTGGGATTCCTCACCCACTGTGCCAGAACCTGTTTCCTGCAGGCAGATTCTGAGTTACTGGTTTGCCTTTTGTTCTTACTACTGAGTTGAGGGAAGTGGGGTGCACAGGTGTAGCAGTTGGTACCTGGAACCAGTCACATCAGAGCCACATGGATTGTCCCTACCGGGGCATGGAGATCTGGAGGCGTCCTTCAGCATCTACGCCAGTGAAATGGTAGCATCGTTCAGATATTTTAAGCATTTGGAGAAGGCTTTGTTTTCTCAGCTGCTGTTTCATTTGTCATTTGACAAGCAGCTTCAGTATTAGAGGACCAAGAGGCTGCAGAAGAGAAGGACACATGTTTTCCTAGGAGGTTTGACTGAGACACCTGCGAGAACCTAGATTGCCTGGCTCTGAGCCTCTCTGTAAAGCAGAGAATAAAGTTCACTGGGTTTTGTGGCAGCTCTGGGAAGTGAAGTTCAAATGTCTTGGCTCGGTCTTTCTCTACACAAGCCAAATATTCATATAAAAACTCTAATGGCTGGGGAAATCTAGACTTAGATGGGATTTTTTATGATTGGATAATATAAGAAAATTATAGTTAATTTTATGGTTAATATTGTGTATTTAATGATAACGTTATATTTTGAGTTCTTTTCTTTTATAATAAACATTGAATTATTTGTGTAAGATATACAGCTTTTGAATATGTTTTTAGTAACAGGGATTGGGAGGGGGAAAGTGCATTGGAATAGAGATGGCAGATTGTCTGGGAGCTCATAATTGTTGAAGTTGGACGATAGTACCATTTGTATATAGTAACAACTTTCCAAACTAAAAAAGAACTTTAGTGACACCAGCAAACTTTCATTTAATGCAAAATACAGATAATTTTGAAGAACCAGAGAGTAATGTATCATGCTTTCACTGATTCACAGGGGCTTTTGAGATCTAATATTATATGGCTTTTAATTTTACAAAATAAGAGCTATGTTGACACAGATTGTCCACTTGAAATTCTGTATATTTCCATGATTTACTTCCTCTTCCCCTTTCCATACACCCTAAATCTGGCTTCTGTTTTTCTAAGGATTAATGTTAAGGCCTTTTAGCTCTCCTCCCTACTGCTGAAATGTCATCTGTATCTACTGAGCTGATAAAGGACATGGTTTGGGGTTTTCCTCTGAAGGAGAAGGGATTCGAGCAACACAAGAAGTAGTGTCGGTCTCACCACATAATCTCCCTTCCCTGACACAATTCCTCAAATAAACCTTGAGAACAAGTGAACACCAGATAACCGTGTTTTGTGAAACTGTTGCATTTGCTGTTCCCTACCTCGGTCCAAGGACATCTGGCATTACTTGGTGTTTTCTCCTCAGACAAAGCACAGAGGACATAGGAATAATTATTAAAGCAAGACTCCCAGTCAGCAATTCTTCTTAACGACAAGGTCACAGAATATGGAGGAATTCTCACCTTCTGTGTTCTCTCATTTCTAACTTGTGAATGAGAAAGCAACTTTGAGGAAAAAGACCTCTGGATATAGAGATAACCAGCAAAGTTTGTTATGGCTTAAATGTGTGTGTGTGTGTGTGTGTGTGTGTATGTACACATGAGATATATATATATATATATATATATATGTATATGTATATGTGACGTGCATATATCATAGATCTCATGAATTATATATAATATATGTATATATCTGTATATATGTGCATATATATTTTATATATAATTGAATGTATACAGTGTAATTACATATCGCATCTAATTCATTTTTTTAAGGGAACACAAAAAAGTCATTAAAAGAAAAAGCAGTCCTTGATTGTTCTTGTAAAGAGTCTTAGCATAGATCTATTTACATCCTATAACAGAAACACATCAGGTTGATAGAGTTTTCTGGGAAATGAAATCTATAATAGTGTTTAATAATTAAGATCAAAGCATCGTTAGAGAAATGTTTCGTATGTTTCTCTGAGATTTTTTCCTCATTTTCCATCCCACTAATTTTTTGGACACATGCAAACTCACATATCAGTTCCTCTTTTTTTGTTGTTTTTTTTTTTTGGTGATTGCTCTTATAGCCCAACCTCCTCTTTCCTTTTTTATTTAATCTTACTGAGTTTATTGGTACTTTTAAAGTATACAGTACAGTTACATTCGTCACTGGGATCTTGTACCTTTACATGACAAATCTTGGTTCTCATTTCTTCCCATTACCCCTGCCCTCCCTTCACCCCCTCCACCCTTCCCTATTTACAAAGACTTTGTTTCCATTTTTTTCCTTTTCTCATAGTTTTTCTTGTCACTTCTTTCCTTTCCCCTGCCCTTCCCTCTTCCCCTACACCTTTAGTCTTTTTCTTCCTATTTCACTTTGTCAGTTATACAATTTGGATCTTATTTTATTTACACTTTTAGTTTTTCACACCAGAGAAACGATTCAGCATTTACACATGTGAATCTTATAAATAAGGATTTTTTTTTTTTTTTTTTTGGTACTGGGGATTGAACTCAGGCCCTTGCTCTTGTGAGGCAGGCAGCAGAACCAGTGAGCCAAATGCCAAATCCCTGGCCCTCCTCCTTTTTAACCCAGGATTTTCAGGTGAATCACCCTTCCTGACTCACTTGGGAAAGTCAGGGCTGCTTCTCCTCGCCAGGGCCGTCCATCCCCTCCCTACCACTGAGCTATGTCCAAAGTGAATAACAAATCTCCATTAGAGACAGTGCAAGCCCTCTGCATTCTGTCCCCTGCACCTTATTGCCTCCTGGGCTGCAGCTGAGTATAGAGATGCCTGGGTACAGGGATTCCTTGACAGTGCTTCCTATGTGGGACCTTTGCTGCCTGGTGGGCCCCCTTCCTTTTAAGTGGCTAAAATTTTTGAGCTGGACTGCATGTGTTCCTATCCTGTATGTTGAGTGGCTTTGATTGTCCAAATTACTTATATAGTCTGTGCTTCAGTTTTGTCCTCTATCAAAATGCTTTCTATTTCTTTATGGCTGATTAAAAGACAATATGAATTAACACATGTAAAGTGCTCAGCCAAGAGTTAAGGACTGTTAAGAGTTCACTGATCAGGATGTTTTGGATAATTTGAATACTCTTTTCTCTTTTATTCTATTCCCTATTTCTTTTCCCTCTTTTCCCTATTTATTTTATTTTATTCCCTTTTATTTATTTGTATTTATTATTCCCTTTCATTATTTATTACATTTATCCTGGCTTTGAAGATTAATGTGCATACACTGTAAAGCAAAGACTCACATTTCATCGCAGCCTGCATGTCTGATGGGCATACTGCCAAGTGTAAACACCGTTACACTTGAGCTGATTTGTTTACCACTTGTCTTTGCCACACATTGCTGGATTCCCTGAGAAAGGAGCTGGTGCCTGCCTTCCCTGTCCTAGCACCTATAGTGGGACTCAGTGAGGTGCCAATCCTTGGGAGCCTCTCAGGAAATACCTGTTCCCTGACTGAAAGCATCCTTCCCTTGGGTTTGCTGGTGACAACATAGCTCGTGTTATGAGGCCAAACCACTCGCTCCAGTGGCGTAGGCCTAAAAAGAATGTAAAAGATTTCACCCAAGTTGTTCTCTTCCCAGAATTTTCTCTGTATTTATAGAACCCTATTCTGAGGCCCTCAAAAAGTTGTCAGCTGTGGTTCAATTCTTTAATCTTGAGTGAGATGAAATTGGAAGCTAAAATATGGCCTGTGGCATTCCCACATGTGCTAGTACCACCTACTACTAATTTTGATGGCAGTGTTTTATTATAGATAACTCTAAATGGTAGGAGGGGAACTAAATTTAACATCTGTCTGCCCTTGGCACACCCTTTAAGATGGATCAGTGCCAAATTGAGGGGTTGTGTTTTACAGATGGGAAATTCAGACCCACGGCAGTGTTCACATGACCTTGTGGCAGAACTGACCTGGGTCAAAACTGCTTGTTCACAATATTGAGTTCTTTTTGGTGAATGTCAGGACACCCTGTACTGGCAACCTCACTATTGTGTTGCACACCCGAGGGTTATGGGCTGAAGGCGTGTCCGTGGCCACTGCCAAACCCACATGCTAAGGTCCTAATCCTTGGAACTAAATTTGGAGATAAGATCTTTAAAGAGGTACCTAAAGTAAAACAAGGCCATTGGGGCAGGCCCTAATCTACTAAAACCGGTGTCCTTGTAAGAAAAGGAGATTAGAACACAGCCTCACACAGAGGGAAGACCCTGTGGGACCAGAGAGAAGATAGCTATCCACAAGCCCAGAGGAGAGAGAGGCTTCAGTAGGAGCAAACCTAGCTGACACTTTGACATTGGGCTTCTAGTCTCCAGCACAGTGAAAAAATAAATCCCTGCTGTTGAAGCCACCCAGTCTGCAGTGCTGTGTCATGGCAGCCTGAACAGCCACAGCACAGCACCTTTATGTGCTGTATGCACAGTGACCACCCTCTGCCTCCATCTTCTCAGCACAGCCCCACCTTCCGCACCCTCAGCTGCCTCTACCAAACCTGAGGAAAGGCCAAGGGGGGAGGGGGCTGCATTTCTAGAAGGTTTCGAGCATCCCCGGACACCTTGTATCTTCACACCTCTGCTGCCATGTTGTCACAACCCCAAGTTTTTGTGCTGTTTTGCTGGGCTTGTCTTATATTACTGTTTGGGAAAATACAGAATCTCTGATGAGAAGGAGGCTTTTGACTCTAAAATCTAGTTGGGGCCTTTGCTTCTAACGACATTAATGCTGAGTATGTTACAACAGTAATGCATTTCAGAATCAATGGCCAGATAACTGCTATTTCTAGAAGCTTATACAGGCAGCTGTGTCGATTCCTTGCAACCTTGGATCATTTTAGAATCCGTTATAGGATGGCCTTTCAGCAGTCGCAAGGCAGTTTGCCCCACTCATCTGCCAGACTGCAGCTGCCGACTTCCTTCTTGGGCTCTCCTTGCTCCTAATGGATGCTTGCTCGGAATGCTGGGGCTCGCGTGTGTCTGGAGCTCACAGAAAGACCCTGGGTGAGCCCAGGTGCTCTTCGTGTAGACACGCAGCTGCAAAAATACAATGTGCTAAGCGAGTGGCAGTCCACTTGTACTCACTCCTTCCGTTCTTATTCTTTTTTCTCTCTCTCTCTCCTTCAGCTTTTCTCACACCACCTAAAGTCTTTCATTGTTTTTTCTCTGTGGCCACTCTTAGTAAATAAATACACAGGACACCCAGATAAATTAGAATTTCAAGTAAAAGTAGTAATTCAAGGGTGGACCATAGTAGAGTATTTATACTTGAAAAAAATAGCTGCTGTTCACCTGAAATTCAGATTCAGTTGGGCATCTTGTATTTTATCTGGCAAGATGATTTGTCTCTCGCTGTGCCATTTGTGTGCTTCCTACATATGTATGTTTATAAATGTAACTGGAAAGCTAGAGGGAGAAATGTCTCCACGGAGTTGCTTGCTGTTTTCCTCTGTGAATCTACCACATACTTCCCACCCTCATTCATATATTCAAGAAAGCTTATAAACTCCTCTCCCCTCTCCTTTGTTCACTTTTTGCATTCCTCCCCTTATCACGTGTCTCCCCAACCTATTCTTTAGAATATAGCTTCCTTCCTCTATTGTTGACCATATTTAATAATATTTTCCTTCTTACATTATGTCTTTAAAACCCAGTAAAATAAGGTCTTTATCAGCTTCGATATTATGATTTCCTTTTTTTTTCTTCTTTCCTTTTGTACCAGGGATCGAACTCAGGACCTTGTGCTTGCAAGGCAGGTGGTGGAACCACTGAGCTAAATCCCCGGCCCTCTGATTTGCTTTCGAAAATTTTTCTGACCATTGTTGTTTTTTTTTTTTTTTTTGAGTTGTTGGATCAGTGGGTTGATGGCTTTTAAAATTGGATCATATCATTGGAAGGTTCATGGGATAGAACATGTCATCTAAAGACCTTGAGAGCAACATAAGTCTGAGGAATAAATTTCTCATTCTCATCACATTTCATTAGTAAATCTCAAACTCTTCTATCCAACAGTCGTGTCACTGTAATGTTTGGGGATTTTTTTAGAATCATTGAGCTAATTTTTTGGAGACCCAAATCAGTGAAACCGATTCATAAGATATATGAAAAGGTAGGAACACAAGGCTATATATTCACTGTAGCAAGACATAGAGTGTCAGGTGAGAGTGAACTGAGCGGCAGCAGACTTCAGTCATTAAGGGACCAGGTGAAAATAGCTGTCTTCCCCATGGTGGAGGTTACATTCTGGGGAGTCACCTCCTTAATTAACTTGTTACCTAAAAGCACCGCCCTCCTCCACCTTTGTGCTACCATTGGACATGGTGCAGGTATACTTTGTTCATCATCCAGCAAGTTAGAAACTAAACTAACCTGTCTCTTTCCAGAAGAAACATGGCATTTTTCACTTATGTTAGAATATATCTATATTTTTTTGATGCACAGTTAGTTATGTCTTTCCTCATGCCACAAAAAATTGAGATAGCTGTTTTTAAAAAATCCTGCTTCCACGAAGTTTTGCTAAACCCTTTCTGCAGTATTTGGCTTCTACAGATTTCTTTTTCTGATTTGTAAGGTATCTGGTTCATTTTTTATAAAACAAATCAAACAGCTCTGTGCAGTCATCCACCAGTTTAAGGACTGGCCGCACGTTAGGGGTTTCTGACTTTGTGGACCAGCTTTCTGGCACTGGTGTAACCTGGAATTTCTTCTGTTCTTGCCCTCTCCAGTGACTTCAGTGCCAAAGCTGTCTGAATATCATAGCTTTCTCTAAAACATCTCCATTAAAATGTATCAGTGTGTATAAGATTTAGCTTGGAATAGATTTTATCTTTTAGGGAAGTTATTGTTCACAGTAAGATGGAGGAAAAAGTACAAAGAGTTTTCACATGCTCTTTCTCTCCATACAGCCTCCCTGACTGTGAACATCAAAGTTTTTTATCAAAACTTAAATTTGGTATTTTGTTAAAGATTCATCTTTTTTGGTACTGCAGATCAAACTCAGGACCTTGCGCTTGCAAGGCAGGCACAGTACCACTAAGCTAAATCCCCAGCCCAGGATTCATCATTTTTAAGACCATCTCTTTTGTGGGGTTGTTACTCATATGAATAGAGTAAGCACCAGATATTATTGGAATTTTTAATGTGTGATTTCTTAATAATGTTCATGTAGTGAATTTTTATAGTCAGTGCTTTACATTCATACAACATGGTCATATATTCTGCCAGTACAAATATTTTGCTTCTCAAAATGAAATTAAATATACTAGAGATCAAAATAGTAGCTGGCACATCAGAGGCAATCAATGTTTATCCATGAAGATACTCTAGTCCTTAAAGAGTCTTGGGACTTCCACAGGCTTCCTGGTCTTTAAGTGGCCTTTTCCCTGAGCAAGGCCATTCTCTCTTCCTTAGGGTACGGAGTTAATCTCACTAATATGCCAAGGTGGCAGAGACCCATCCACACAGAGGAAGGACAGAGTAAGTGGGTCTGTCTATGTTTGCGGAAGCAAGGGTTACATCAGCCCACGCCACTCCGATTGCATACAGCCTCAGTCAGCAGGCCTAATTTTAGGAGGTGCAAGACAAAAATACAGTTGAGAAGGGCGAACTAAAAATAGCCCCCCCATTCTGTTGCAGTTCCCTTGCTCAGACAGTTTGTGTGCTCCATACAAGCAAACTTCCTTCCCTGTCATAACTGGCCCGAAGACATTTTGATAGCCTTAAAGAACAATAAGCGCCTGCATTTCATTTGGATTCCTCACAGCTGTTATGACCTTCCGCTTACTTCTCCCCTCCTCTAGAGTGGCTGACATCCAGTTAAACAGATGCTACCCTGTTTATCAGGGAGAGTTTGCAGAGGCTCTATTTTACTAAAAGTCTATGAGGAGTCTCATTCGTGAGAGTATGTTGTGTGAGTCACATTCAGGTGTACCCACAGGCCCCTTCAGCCATTTTCATGGCAAAATAATTGTTTTTATTTTCAACTCACACTGTATTTTCACATTAGAACGATTCCTTTTTTAGTGAATTTTTTTTTTTAAGAGCTTCATGTGTTTAAGACCATGCTGAGTCCTGGAAGAGTGGACGGAGACATAACTTCTGCCTCAGGGAACCTACTGGAGACCGATGCGTGTTGAGATGGGAAACAATCTCTTCAGCAGGCAGCAGAATTTGTCTTAGGAGAGGGCTTGTTTTGGGGAAATATCTTGATGGCTCACAGGAAAGGAGGGCTGCAAGTTGAGGGCAGGAATGAAGCATCAAGACGGAAGATTAATCTGTACCTTGTGAGGCTAGATGGAGAATCTGCTGCATACATAAGAAGTGAAAATACTGAAGAAGGAAGGTGAGAGAGAGGTCACAATTGTTAGAGGTTGGTAACTAAGAGGATACTGAGCTATCTGAAGTTCCCCAGTGTCGGGGTGGCCAAAGGCCATTGGAGGCATGGGAGGTTGTTGATGAAGCCATGCGATGAAAAGTCTCTCTGTTCTCCACCCACATTTCAGTCAATCTTCTGGGTTGTAAACTAGTTAAACTACTGGTTTAACTTCTGGGTTGTAAACTAGAAGGTTTACACTACTTTATATGAATATTTGGGGGGCAAAGAGTGTCACCCAAGGCTTTGTCCCTTGTTTCCAAGACCACAAGAAGCAGAGCAGAGACAGATGTGTGAAAGTAGATAACTAGAAGCAAATGTGGCTATGAGACTTAACCTTCCCTGAAATAGCAAACATCGTTGGGAGGCTTCAGGCTTCCTGAGGGCATTCAGGACACCTGAGTCAGCCGCTTCTACATATCAGGGTCTGGAAGCTGCAGCAGTATCTGATTTACTGGACTAATTGAAAGTATACAGCTGATACACAATAAATGTGTAAGAGTAGAAATAGAAGAGAATAACTCCAACTCTTGGATTAATGTAGAGTTCTCTGAGAAGAGTCTGCATAGCTGCGTCTGGGAATATGGGTGTGATTTCAAGAGGCAGAGTTGGAGGGGGTCACATCAGGCACAGGGAATGCGTGAGAATTGACTTTGAGACACTAAGTGTGTTAACAGTGCAGGGAGTGAGGAACTCAAGCAAGCATGGCTGATAGATAGTGGTTGTAGGCTGATGAAATCAAGCGGTGTGGTCAGATTCTGGGCGTTCTTCAACATCATGCCAAGTGAGTTTTGCCCTAATTCTGTGTATGGCTGATCTAGATCTAAAAAGGAAAACTGAAATACAACATGAAAGTTTAGCTAGAGAGGGAAGATTTAAAAATAAGAGTCACATTAAGAGGCCACTTAGAGCCATGACTCCCAACTTCCAACCCTCACCTACCCCCCTGAAGGATGACCTGCTCTCATTGCTAAGATCAGAAGTGTGGGCTAAGTGGTCTGGGTAAGAAGTGAAGAGAGTGTGACTGTAGAAAGTGGTGGGAACTAGAAGGTATGGTAGGAATTAGAAATCTATTTTGGAAGAACAGTTGATAGGAGATGAAATTGACAAATCATTGAGACAGAGAGTTGTTGATTTTGAATGTGACTGGCTTAAGGATATTCCTGGGATCCACAGCACAGGAGGAGTAATAGGTATGATAGGTAGTGTGGTGGAGTTAATGCATTTGTTTAGGGTGTGATAAGATTAAGGTGGGACACTTACATGGAGTTGTTCAAATATAAGCCTGAGCTGCAAACTTAATGCATTCTGAAATGATCTATGTTGCAAAAATGCTGTCAAGGCCAAAAGTAAATGAGTAGACTCTAGGTGTTTCTACTCTGCTAGCACATTCCTGAGCTTTCCCATACAGGTAACATGCAGAAGTGTCTGGCTTTCCCTGTTTTGTCCCTGCCCATAGGAGATCATTGCAAATACTTGTGTGAGAGAGAACAATACAAGGGCTAATCAAAAATACAATGTATGTTTAAATTTAAAAATCAGTTTATCACTGAAAAAACACTTTGCCGTTAATTCCCTTCAAAGCATTCTCCCTTACTTCAAACACACTTATCCTACTGTTCTTGGCACTTTCTAAAGTAGCTCTGGAACTTAGTGAGTGTCTTTATGAGGTACGATCAAAAGTATAGTGAATTCTACTGCCAAATGTCACCCAATGGAAAAGCAGGCTTATAAAAACATTACAGTGTATCCAGATCTACTTTAGTCACTGGATCTGGAATCTTGTGACTTCTGTCTCTTCCCCAAAGTCAGAATGACTATGAAAGGTGAACATTTTGAATTGATTCAGGACATAATCGAGGCAGCCACAACAGCACAGCTAAAGACACTCACGAAAGAGGACTTCCGGAGCTGCTTCAGAAAGTGGCAAGAAGGACAGGATAAAAGTGAGGGGTAATATTTTGATGGGAATTAATGTGTTTTTTATTGTAATGCATTTTAAAAATTTTATCGTTCACTATCTTTTTGGATCACACCTTGTAGCCTCAGTTTGGCAATGCTAGAGAAATAGGAAAAGAGTTTGTACTTTTTTAAAAATTGTGGCGTGGAGGTGCCTGACTTACTATATATACTTGTGTTTGACTTTTCATTCATATGCATATGGTTGAACCAAATACTTTCCTAGGAAAAAAGTATAACTTTACACAAGAGGTTTTAAAAAACACATACGGAAAGGGTGTGGGAGCAGTTCTGTAGTCTAAAACCTACCTTCCTGCCTTGTTCCCATTTTTCCTGTTTTTGACCTATTATCATAATCGTTTGTGCTACCTTTCTGTTTGTCATTTATTTATTTGTTTTGGATATTGTTTGTTCATATTTACTAGATATTTCCCCCCTAACGATCAATAAAATGAGGTTGTCTTTGTAGGGAACTTTGGACCAAAATTCTGAGTTTAATAGATCAAGAAAGTCCAATAAATATGGACTGAACTCCTGGTGTGCAGCAGGCACTGGGCTTATGTGGCGGAAAATGAATGAACTGGCACTGCCTCTCAGGGTTGCTGTGAGATGCACATGTCATATATACCTGGGAAGACTTGTAAGCTCTAAATGTTTGAAAATAGAGCACTGAGTCATTGTTGTTTAGGAAGGATTCGTGGATGAAGGAGCCACTGGACTTTTTAGACAGTATTTTATGGAGAAGATGTATTTGAGCCAGACAGCACCATGGTACCGTCCTAAGCTGTGGAAGAGCTGATGTCCTTTATGGATAATCTATCTGGAAGTGTTTTTGCAATAATTCAGCCCCTAAGTGATTGAAGGGCCTGGCCTGGTTACCAAAAAGGCAGAGGGTGTTATCTGGCCAGGGGTACCCTGAGAATATAATTCCTGGAGGCTCATTTTCCCACAGCACATTTGTATTAGCTACTTGACTAGTTGAACCTTCTGGACCAGGAAACTTGTTCCAAAAAGACCTCATAGATGTACACACCAGACGTTAAACAACTAACCTTGAGTTCTAGATGAGGCTGGGGTGGGAGCAGGTGCCCTTTTTTTTTTTCTTTTAGGGAATATGTTATGTCATGGTTATTTCAGATGATGAAACTTTCTTTTATTATAGATACTCTAGCAGAAATAGTGAACTTTTTAGAGCTTTCAGTGGTAACAAACAGCCCACTACAACTGGTGTGCCACAGGTTGCCTCCACTGCTCTAGAGCCATGAAGTGTTAATGGGTCAAGGAGACCCTGGGATAGCAGCCAATGTGGTCAGGCAGGCTCAGAAGGCCTGCCATGTGTTAGCCTGAGGATATGTCATTGTCATTGTTCTGCAAATGATCAGTGATCAGAACCTGGTGAGCAGCCTAATGGGCATCTCAAATTAATACATTCCTGTGGTTAAAAAGTGAAGTGTAGAAAACAGTGGTGAAAGAACAGCAGCAGTATGTGTGGGAATGTAGTTTGAGTGTATGAATGGTGCTTACTTTTTTGGCTTATTTGGAGTAGAAGAAATGATGAGTTTGTTTGGATGTGTTGAATTTGATGTGCAATCTCTTTAAAACTACGCCAGCATTGTTTGATGTTTATTTATCACATTGAAGCTGTTATCATCTGTTAACCTGTTGCTATGAGAGTTGAGAAATTAGCATCCTTGTATTACCCTCACCTCCTCTGTCCACCGTCTCTCTTTCTTTTGGTACTTGTGAGACTACTTTTGAACTTCCTTTTGTGGTCACCTGCGACCTTTAAATAATACCCTTAACCTCTATTGTTTGTGGTCAGTGTTGGATGGTGCTTTGATCCTCTGATATGTGAAGTGAGCCCCTTAGTGCTCTTGCCTCTTACTCCTTCTCTTTTATCTTCCACTTGCCAAATTTTCTCAGCTGTACTTTTACTTTTTCTTTTTTTTTTAAATTAACAGCAAGGTTGACTTTCTCAGAAAACAGTAACAACTCTATGAATGCCAACACATGGGTAGATTTGTGCAACCAGCTGTACATGCCCAGCCCCCCTCAAAGCCCCCTTGTGCCAGCCCTTTGTAATCCTACCCTCCTATCTCTGGCTGCCGCTGATCTTTTTATTTTCTCATTATTATTCCACTACTGGGAAGCTCCACATTTGTTAATCCATTCACCTGCTGAAGGTCATTTAGGTTGTTTCCAGGTTTGGGCAATTATGAATAAAACTGATATAAGCATTCATGTACTGTATACATTCACATATGGTTTACATCTACAGTTCTGTGAACATAAGTATTTCTCAGGTAACTACCGAGAAATGAGATTACTTATTTGTTAAGTTTACATTTAATTTTATAAGAAAAAGCCAAACTGTGCACTACCATAGCCATACTGTTTCCTACTCCTATGAGAGTTTCAGTTGTGCTACATTTTACAGTGTGCTTGTAATATTCTTAGGTTTTTGTTTTGGTCTTTTAGCCATTCTGATAGGTATGTAGCATCATGCCATTGTCACTTTAATTTGCATTTCACTTATGGCATCTGTGCTTTTCATATTTACCTTCCATATGTCATTTTTGGTGAAATATCTAAGTCATTTGTTCTTTTTTTTAAAAGTTTTTTTTTTGTCTTATTGTCATCAAATTTTGAGAGTTCCTTGTACAGTGGTACCTCAATTCACAAACTTAATTTGTTCTACAGTTCTGAGGAAGATGGCCATTGTGTTCCTCACCCAATCCGGAGTTCATAAACGGAAGTGTAATTTTGCCAATCTTCTGTTTGCAGATCCAATTATTCACAAACAGAAGCATCCGTGAACCAAGGCAATACAAATCCTTTGTAGGCTACACAATTTGAAAAGAATTTTTTTCCAATCTATAGCTTGTCTTTTCATCCTGTTAACCATTTATTTCCTTAAACAAAACTTTTAAATGTTTTATAACTTCTAATTTTGTAATCTTTTGGGTTTTGAGGGGTTTTTTTTCTTTTTCTTTTTTAAGTCTAGTCCAAGAACTTTTCTTCCTACTTCTTATTTCTATCTTTTATTTTGCTCTTTATTTTTACTCTGGGTTTCTTACTTAAGAGAAACTATATGATATTTAAGTTTATGTGTCTGATTTATTTCATTTAATATTACGGTCTTAAAGTACATCCATTTTTCTACAAATAACTCCAGTTTATGTTTCTTTATGACAGAATAGTACTCCACTGTGTATAAATACCACATTTTCTTTACCCATTCATCTCTCAATGGACATATATGGGCAGCTTCCAAGATTTAGCTATTATGAATTGTGCTGGTATAAGCATGGGTATACATGTATCACTGTAACATGATGTTTTTAACTCTCAAAGGGGAAGGGGATCAAGAAATTGAGAGTGGAGGAGGGAGGGAAAGGATAAGGCTTTGAAAAAACTGAGTTTGGACATGTTATATACATGTACTGACTCTACACAAGGAATCTAAACATTATGTACTGCAAACATGTACCCCCAAAAAGGAAGGAGATCAACAGACTGGTGGACAGGGAAAAAAAGAGAAGGGAAAGGAATGAAAAGAGGAATAAAGATGTGTAATGTACATATGTACCAACTTCCCACAAGGAAAGTAAACATTATGTACTACGCACAGGTACTAAAATTAAAAAAAAAAAGAAATCTCCAATATTTTCTTCTTTAGAAATACTATAGCTTCATGTTTTCCATTTAGATCTGTGATTCATTTTGAGCTAATTTCTATGTGAAGAACGAAGCTTAGGTTTCAGTTTTTGCACATGGATGTCCAGTTGCTCCAATACCATTTGTTTAAAAGTCTATCATTCTTCATTTCAGTTGCCTTTGCACCTTTGTCAAAAATCCACTGACTCTCATGCCGGGGATTTAACTCAGTGGCACCACACCTGCCTTGCCGGCATAAGGTCCTAAATTCGATCCCCGGTACTGAAAAAAAAAATTCATTAACTCTTTTTTTTCCTCCCCCTCCCCTGCCCAGTACTCAGGATCAAACTCAGGACTTCGTGTTTGCCAGGCAGGCGTGGCACCACTGAGCTAAATCCCTGCCTCTCCGATGGCTGTTTGTGTGAACTGTGTGCCTAGTTGAAGCTGAGAATTGAATCCTAGGGCTTTTGCACAGAGCTACCTCCCTACCTCATCTTTAAATTTGTTTGAAGCAGAGTCTCACTAAGTCATTAAGTTGCCTTGCCTGAACTCAAACTTGCATTACCACTTCTGGTTTAGAGCCCATAATATGTTTAATGCAAAGAAAAGCTATTTCCCACTGATGGAAGCTAATGGGCCCCTCTAGGGGTTCTTAATCTACCAAGAACTCTTGGCCACTGGCAAAGTGGATCTAGACAGTTCCTTAAGTGACAAATCAGTGAGAACAGGAAAAAACTAAAGAAGCAAGCCCTGAACTCCCACTTTCCACTGCACCAGATGGCCTCCTTAACCATCAGCCAGGGAGAAGTCGGGAGCCAACTAGCACTAAAAAGCAATGGCCTGGGGAAGAGCAAAGGAAGTGGAGAGCATGGACCGCAGAGACACTGGGTGAGGTATAAGGATCCCCTGAAAACCAAGGCAGAGTGCTCTAGGTGCCAAATAGGGAAAGAGATGGGCCAGCACTGGAGTGAGAGCCAAGGGTGCTGACAGAACTACAAAGTACATATGCTGGGCAGCCTGGATCTGCTGATTCACAAGCTTGGCCTAGAAAGGTTTGGTAGCAGATTCTGGAATGGACAAGAATCCCAGCATCAGTACTCTCCTTGGGCAAAGCCGTGAGTCATTGTTCCTCTAGGATCCAATCCAAGTCCAGATTCAGGAGCTTTCCATGCAGAAGACCCAGAGAAGTGACTGTGTGAAATAAAAGCCTAAACCCACTTACGTTTCTATCATCTCTAAATGGCACAATACTGTACTTTGGAAATATCTTGAACTTGCCAGAATTTTTGGACTTTTACCCTTCTTGGTTTTTTTGGGGAGGAGACTCCTTTTTCATCTGAGTCATGTTCATGACCCCTATTATTTCAGAATTAATGATGCTCAGAACCCTGATTTTACTCTGCAGACAGCAGAGAGGCAAGAATGGAGACTAGAGTCCCAACTCTAGAAAGAAAGAGGTGGACTGGCAAGGCTGATGCAGAAGAGGTTCTGTGTTACCTGACAAGGGAGTTCCAGGTGCAGGTGGTTTACAGTTAGGATATCAGCCTCGCAGCGTAGAGTTACTGTATGCAGTTTCCATTGTAAGTGCACCGGTCCTCCCCTGCCAAGACAGCTGCTGTCTCACATTTAAGGCCCTCACAGGCTATTCTTGGAGTCCATCATTCAGCCCTGGTCATCCTTCTGAGCCCTGGCAGGAGCCTAGCACTTAGTAGCTCTGCTCTTTCACAGCCCTTCCTTTTTCTTTGATGCCCCTTTCCTGTCCCTTCCTTCTACTTGGACTCCCACCATCCATATGAAGCAGCATTTATGTTGGTCCCAGACCAGTGGGCAATTGTCCATCTCCACCTATCCAGCTGCAGGCCTGCTTTCCATTTTCTGAGTGATGTCGGTGCAGAAGAGGCTGTACAGCTCAGGGGTTAGGATAGCCACTTGTGCCTGGGTTACCTCTCAGTTCTGTACTTCCTGACAGTGGAATCAACTTCACAACTACGCTTTATTTGTACACTGGATAAAATACTCACAACTAGTACCCACATAATGGGATTGTTCAAGCGCCGTTGAAATGGGTTAGTATGCTTGGAACAATGCCTGGCACATACAAATGCCTTCCCAGCAGAATACTTTTTGTTATGGCTTCTGCTGTCATTTTCACCCTTTTTGTTTTGCATCCTCCTTGCTAGTTCCCTTACACAAACTCCAAAGTCACCTCTGTGTGCACCCTAGAGTAGGGAGAAGGAGCCATTTCTCAATGAAAGCTTGGTTGCTTCAAATTAAGGAGAGGAATTAACTAGATATCCTTGAGTTTGCAAGGTTGGATGAGGGGGAAAAGCTTTTACCAGAAATGAGAATGCCACTTTAAGAGTTGGAATTGAATATAATAGTGATGTTTTATTTGTTTGCAAATTAGTCAGCAGAGAGGAGACTAATATATCTTTTTTGTAGTACTTTTGGTCTAAATGAAAGATATGAAACCTCACTAGTTTGTGTGACACTGTTCAAACTGTGCATTATTTTTTAGTGATTCCTGTACCATGCCCCTGACTCCTAGCACTGGCCTCTTCTTTTACATTCATGAGATAAAGACTCCAATTTTGGAGACTAGTTATAAGGCTCAGATCTAGAAGATAAGTTATGAGAAAACACATGTATACATATATATGTGTGTGTGTATATATATATATATATAAATTTTATATATGTATCTAAGCATACACATCTAGTAGACAAACACATACTTACAAGCACATGTACATATACTCTCTGAGAACAAGATCTTGTTGGTCTTGCCCCTGTTGCATTCCTGGCACACAGTCAGCCTAACATAATGCCTGGCACATAGCACTCAAATCTGAAAAATTATTGGGTTACATTAACAGCAGTAGTTTTCTCTACTGATTTCCATTTACCAACTGATTTCTATTTACCAGCTTTCCAAGTCCCCTTTCTCTAGCAGTTTCCTTGAACTACTAATAAATTCATTTTATTAGTTAAAACAGCCATCATGTGCATTTAAAGATGTGATTTGTCCGACACACCAACTATCTTTTCAATGTGTGGCTTGAGAGTGGTTAAGTCTATGAGAACTGCCTCTGTCAGCCTCGTTTGTACATCTGTTAGATCCCTCTTTGTCTACATTTCTTCACTTCTACTCTTCCTATCCCCAACATTTATTCTCCTACTTTTCTAGTTATTCTCTACTGAAGGGATTCGGGATTTATATTAGAATTAAAATTCTCGTGATTGATGAAAATAAGTACGGCCATTTATCACCAGAAGTGTAGTTCATAGTTAGAAAGGGATTGTCACACAGTGGGGCTGCTTTAAAACACAGGGTTGGGTGGAAAAATGCTAGCATCTCCAAGTGAATGCAGGGGGTGCAAGTGGAAACGCTAAGCCAGAAAGTGATATTAATGAGGACTTTGAATTTTTATTCTGAATAAGATGGACAGCTACTACTTCTCTGTGAGAAGAGTGACATGATCTGGGTGGCAGGTGCTTTGCTGAAGATCAGGACATTGCTCTAGGAGTATAGACAGGGCTCTTCATCTGGCCTTCCAGGATCTGAAGGCTCCTTGGAAGACTGCCAAGAGGCAAGTGTGAAAAGAGCAAGGAGATGAATAACTCAAGCCAAGGTCTGGAGGTGAGGTCCAGTGTGTGGAATGGAAAGCCTGAGCTGCTCCCTAAGGGAGACAGGCAGGTTTGAACTGGATCCTGAGAGCAGTGAGGAGCCAGCGAAGAGTCTTATGGAGGGGAATGACACGATGAATGCCATGTCCGTATAAAGATCACTCTGGTACTGTGTGGAGGTGGACAAGACAGGAAGCAGGACAAGTAGGCGATGCACTGCAGAGGCCACGCTGGCCTGCACTTAGACAGCATCACAGAACAGGGCATGGTGGGACATGACTGTTACTCCAGAACTTGGGAGACTGAGGCAGGAGGGTCATGAGTTCAAGGCCAGCCTGAACTACATGACAACTGCCTCAAAAAAAAAGTAAGAAAAGAAGGAAGGAAGGAAGGAAGGAAGAAAGGAAAGAAAGCAAGAAAGCAAGAAAGCAAGAAAGCAAGAAAGCAAAAGCAAGAAAGAAAGAAAGAAAGAAAGAAAGAAAGAAAGAAAGACTGGCTGTTGGGAAAAGATGAGCACCCGGGGTAGCCTCTGGGTCCTGGGTGCAGAGTGCATGCCACATCTAGTAATCAAAGTTTTCTCAGTGGGTGAGATAACCTTGATGGGTATGCTTTTAGGGGTGTAAATAACCAAGGTCACCTATGGCCCAGAGCCCATGTGAAAAAAACCCTAATTGAGCTTCACCACCAGATGACAGAGGCAGCACAGTGCAAGGAAAGCCAATGCTCAGGATGTGGACAGCTTGGTTTAAGACATTAAGTTTCAGTAAAGAAGGTTAGAGGAGCCATTTCTTCAGCTCATGGACTTGAATCACGATTAGGTTTCTAAAAATGAGATAAAACTCTTAGATCACAATGTGCTTTGTTCTTGAACAGTCTGACTTATGCACACTTGGGGCACAAGGAACATTGCTTCAGGTCCAACTAGACAGTCTGTATCATTCTGAAAATATTTCGGTCTCTTTTGGATCCCAAGTTCCTTGTTTTCTACAAAAATATGGTAGGTGGGGGAGGGATGAAGTGCACTCCTGGCTGTCCTTGTGATCCAGACTTGGGAATGAAACACAGGTATGGAGGCTGTTGACATCTGTCTGCCCCAAGGTTGAAAAGGCCGTGGTAGGCTTAGGGCTGGCGTGACGAACGAGGTCTTGTGCCTGAAAACCTGCGCTCTACTCTGAGGTTTAGCAGCCACAATAGGACTGCAAAGCTGAAACTGTATTTGAAATGATTGGGTTCAGATCATCTTTAAGAGAAATCACCTGCTTGAGTTGGATCAACTGGCTGGTTTCTCACAGAACCATTATCATAGAAACCATTATCAGAAAGATGCAGGACTAGTATATGGTGGCAAGATGACAAATAGCAGACAACACGGATTTCAAAGTTTTAATCTGGGCTGAACTCTCGTGCCTTCCCCGAAACAACATTGTGCCAAGGTTGACTCATTGGTTGGTACGATAAACAAATGTTCCAAAGCTTTTTTTGATCCATCAAGATAACAAGACAGGCACCTCATCAATTCTTAGGTACTATCCTTGGCTCTGTTGTCATTTGATTTTATTTCTAGTTTTACTGGATCACTTCAATTTTTCAGGCTTTACACCCAAGGGGAGCTAATGTGTATATCTCTTCCACTGTCTTACATCTTACATCTTTGAGAAAACCAAAGCTTTGTGTGCAACCCAACAGATTTTCACACTCACTAACATTGTTAACAAGAAATAGCAATAGTGCTCTTTGAAGTGTCTTGAGTTTTTTGCAGATTTTTTTGTTTTTGTTTTTGGTGTATTTATTTGCCATGGGAAAAGTGTCCAGGAGTGGCTTTCTTTCCTTCCGTTATATTTTCAGTAAAGTTGTCAATGCTCCAGCTTTGCAGAGAACAAAACATTCAGTGAATATTTAGGAATCTTCTCTCCTGTTTCTGCATCCTGGAACCACAGTAACAAGAATTCTTAGGGCTTAAAAGATTTGTCAAAAAGAAAATTACAGTTGAATTGTTAATAAATAGTGCTGATGGAAGAGAAATGACTGCTTTGAGTAGCATGATCTTCGATGTGAGAATGAAAGTGTCTTTTTGTGTAAAAACTATTAAGTCTAAATATACATGAGTCCTTAAGCCACGCAGCAATTCCTCCCTGCCTGGTGGGAAAGCAGATGGTGGAAGGGTACCATATTATGCCAGGTGAGGAAGAGCCCTCTAGTGGAAAATCACCAAGGTAGACACTGGAGCAGGAAAGAAAGAATTGAAAAGAGAGAGAACATTAAAATTAGCACCAAGTTGAACTACATCATGTAAACATGATGTAAATTGTCACATCCTCCTGTTGATGTGAAAGTTGTTTTTTAACAAGTCTATCATCAACATATCTGTCATGTAATGTCAGGAACTTACTGAGGCATGTGCTAAGTAGGTACTAAAATTAAAATCATTATTTCAATGCAACATTTTTCATAACCACACATGAAATACCAGATACGGGCAGCAGGATCAGGGAATAGGAGACACATTTTGGGAATAAACAGGAAATTGAGTCTGAATTAGGTGAGATGGGGTACTGAACCCAGGGGTAGTGATGCATAGGGCTTTCTCATCGTTCCAAGTGCTTCCTTAAACAAAAGAATGTACCATTGAACTCTCACCTTCCCCGTCATGTGAGTTGGTCCATGAATATCATTATAATTCACTGCTGTTTGTCTCTCTAGGGAAAGAAAATTACAAAGTACTTCATATCCCATATCTCTGGCCATAATGCATACCCGAGATTGTAATGTCATGCATGCAAAAATATTCTATGCCCTTTTGACTAGGATCGTAATGTTTCTGTTGGTCCTTATTTCAGTCCTTGTAAGTAAAATAAGAGGAAACTAAAAAAACTTAAATTTTGCAGTTTAAAATGACTGCTTATATTAATGTTTTATAGAGGGTATCTCAAAATATGTTGTCTTCTAACTACCCTCTTGTATGTGTTCCCTTAGATATGTATTCCATGTATCTATATATTACGAGGAAATTCGAATTAGGAGCTCTTGCTCTCAGTTCTCATTGACCTTCATCCAGAAGCCGCTCTCAAGGGCTCAAAAAGCATGTCTCCAGGAAACAAGAACTGGACTTTAGAGCTTGTGCCTTTTAAAGCCTGCATAAGATTCATAACCCAAGCTGTAGTCAGCCAGTGAAAATGTGGATGCAGCACATATTAGCCCAAACCACAGTGGCCTTTGTCTCTAATCTGTGATACTACAGAGGCTAACAGTTTCTAGTTAGCAAGCATGCTTTGTCTTTTCTAAATAGAAAATGACTGTACCAAGGATTTATAAACCTTCATTACACTCCAGGGACCACAGGGTCTCACATCTTCTGTGAAGTCTGCGTATCCTGATACACATAACTCTTTCTGAGCTCTCCACGGTCCTCCTCTCTGTAGGCTATGGTAGATGCTCAGTCATATGCTGCATTATAGATGGTCAGATTCCTTGCAATGTGTCCCTGTGTCCCAGGCACTTGTGTATGCCCTTGAGACCAAGAACAGTGTCGTATGCCCCCTGGAGCTAGTTCATTCATTCATTCAGTTATTCACCCATCCAATACATACCTACTGAGTTTATCTTAGACCAGGTCCTCTTCTACACTTGGGAATGCACTGGTGGACAAAACAAACAGAATATTTTTCTGATAGAGAGGCCATAGGAGTGATAAACTCATAGCCACAAATGGAAACTTTTCACAAGAGAACAAGATATGAACTCATATCTCATGACAGATTTGACTGTGGAAAAAAGAATAGGGCACTCTGAGAACAATATTTGGCATTATTTAAATTTGGAGTCAGAAAAGGCATCTGACATGGTGACATTTAAATGGAAACCCAAAGACAGATGGTATTCCCTATACAAGAGGGACTAAGGAGTATTTCTTACTTTAAGAAGTGTTGAATCATCTCTAAAGCTGCATGGTATAAACCTTCTAACTGGAGGATCCTCCTGGTTGTGTGTCCCAAAGCAGCCCCTTCTTTCCCTATTGACTAGAGTCCTATTCATTTTTTCTGGTGCTCCCTGGTTCTGATGACCCATAGAAACCCCTGCTGCACGTCAGCTTGAGCTACAGTGGAAGTGAAGCAGCTAGATCTCAGGGTTATTTGCAGAGTTAGGGCAAAAGGTGTTTTTGCTAATTTATTTATGAAGTATTTTATCAGTCTGTAGGACACATATTCTATAGATGGTATGTGCCTTTGGTTGCTAATGTTGCAAAGTAAAAAGCACATGGCTTTTGGGATTCAGCTCATTTGGAGTGGAAAACCAGCCCTAAGACTTCAAACAGACGAATTCATAGTCCCAGATTCCTCCCCTGTGAAAGGGGGGCCAATTCCACTTAAACCAATACAGTTTTATAAGCAAACAGTCATAAAGTTTCTCTGAAATTCCGGACTTCCCTTTCTTTCCAATTCCCTGGCCCTTCTGGGGCCGTTTATGTTGAACACCCTGGTTCTCCCCTCTGCTCCAAGATTATGTGAAGGTCGCCATTCCTCCCTAAATGCCAGATCCCATAGCCCAAATCTGCTTCAGTTAAGAGAAATGATGGGCCCATAACGGGTCACCTCAGACCCAAAGGTGGGAGGATGTGAGCACCAAAGGACCAAGTAAGACCTCAGTACTGCTCAGAATAGTCCACGAGCAAGCAGGGCACAGGAGAAATTCCCACCAACAAGCTAGGGTCAGCCAAGGATTTGGTCTGCGGGACCTTGGGACACCAAGCAGGGTGACTATTCAGAACCTGTGGTAGGACCAGGTATGCGCAGAATGGAAGTTCAAGTGTGTCGGTGGTGCTTAACTAGGAAAGGGCAGAGGGTCTATGAGAGAGGGCTTGCTAAGGCCTCCAGGCTTATTTGCACAAGATGAGCATTTGGCCAGAACCATCTAAAAGAAAGATTCCATTCTGGATTCCAGGGAGACAGGTGTGGGTAGGGACCAAGGCAGTCTCCAGCAAGACCTATAGGTAACTGAAAGTGTGAGATCAACCTTGGGGAAAATCCCAGCAGACAGGGCGTTTGCTTCTCTGTACATGTTATATGTTCTTATAGTCAAATCCCTCTTATTCCCTCACAGCTTAGCACAGATACTTCTTCCAGCTTGAGAAAGGCAGATCCAAAAGGTCGGAGTGCACTTTTGGCTGATATCCAGCAAGGAACTCGCCTGCGAAAAGTCACACAGATCAATGACCGCAGTGCCCCACAAATCGAAAGTAAGTGAGCAGCTCCATCAGGTCTGCAGGACAGGGTAGGTATGTGGAGCATAGCCAAACACCCCTGGCTGGGCCGCAGTTGTGGCCCAGGATACACGAGGGCCACCTCAGACCTGCTTGATAGACAGACCAAGTGGGCAAGAAAATCAGAACTTTCTTTTCAGGTTTGTAGGTGGTTTAGGCCTATGCGTGTCTTCCATCACTTTTCAGGTGTTTAAAAATAAAATATAAAAATCCCATAGTGGGGTAGCTTTTTATTGTGATAAAATATGCATGACAAAATTCATCATTTTTACTATCTTAATATGTCCCATTTGTGGCATTTAGTGTAGTCACAATATTGTTATGACCAACCATTCCCTCCATCTAGGTCCAGACATTTCCATTACCCCAAAAGGAAGCCCCATACCCATTAGCAATCACTCTCCGTTCTTCTCAGCCCCTACCCACTGGCAACCACTAACCTACTATTTCTGTTGGTTTGTTTATTTTGGATATCTCATAGGAATGGAATCCTATCGTAAGTAGCCTTTTGTGGCTGCTTTTCCTCACTTAGCATAATGTTTTCACTCTTCATCCACATCAGCATTTCATTCTTTTTTTCATATAATCTCATGTATGGATGTGGCCCATTTTGTACCTATAGCAGAGTAGCATGTAAAGATCATTTACTCTGTGTCAACATAGTCCTCAAATTTAATGATAGAAAAGGACAATCTCAATATTTTAAAATGCAGTTTCTGTTTAATTTTTCACAAGGAAAAAATAAAGATTCAGACTTCTGTCTCACAGGATCATATGCCTCCAGCCTCTGTCTTCTAGAGCATGACAGAGTAAACGTAGTCTTGTGCATGGGTCAGACAATCTGTGCTGAGGTCTCCGGCTGATACTAGGCAAATCAAAGAACCACTATGAGGCTCAATATGCTCATCTGCATAATGAGAGAGATAATAATATGCGCTTTTATTGTCAATGTTGTCAAAATAACATTATACCTATGATGTTGAAATAATATATGCAGAACTATTTAGCAATGGGAGGTATTATTGCATCTGCATATATTTTACTATGGGTGCATGATGATAATTGTCAAAGGTAGTCCTAGAAATGCAATTGTACCACATATAGGTTAATACACAGACACATTTTTAAAGAAATATTTTCAACCTCTATTATAATTTTAAAAATTAATTTCTGGTTAGACTCACTTTCTAATTGGTCAAGCTCAACTAACAAATGAACCCAGTTTATTGGAACACCTGTTTCCTAATCACTCCAAAGAGAAGCAATGTATTATTAAAACTGTGCTCAGAATATTCTGACCACTTTCATCCATCAGTGGGCACTGTGCCCTCATTTCTTCTGCCTATTGGCTTCCGTCTATAGCCAAGTTCTGCCAGGAGTTCTTGTTAAAGCCAAACATCTCAGTTTCTGCAGTTGGTAAGCATACACAGCTGGAAGGCTGGAGTTACTGATGCCATGCCCCAGCCTTTCTGGGCCATAAAAGAAATAGTGCCAGGGAGCATGAGAGGATGCAGGCCTGAAAGCTGGAGATATGGGAAGGAAAATTCCAAAGCAGAAATCATTACAGGCCTTCACTTTCTGCTTGAAGTTCTGGTCAGTGCTCTATAGACAAGAAGTTAACGTGACTGAATTAGATCTGCGGGTTTTCCCTGTATTGTCCTTCCAATGCCAAGTTGAAAAAAGGTACTTCTCTACAACTACCATGATTGAATTTTCTAATTTGCAAAGTGTTGCCAGTTCCCCTGATGGCATCCACCAAGTAACAGTCTTCGGGTATCTTTTTGCTTGGTTAATTTTGGAGTGGTTGCTACAAATGGTCAGCTCTGTGGTAGAAAGAGAGAGGACAGCAAACAGATCTAGGCACATGAGTCTTCCAGGGAAGGCACAGTGTGTTCAGGGAAATGCTGAGTGGAAGGGGATGCTGAAGAGAGGATAAGGGTGGCTGCTGAGGGCAGCCTAGAGTTAGACCGAGGCCTAGAGTGAGAATGAGCTGCCAATTCTGCTCTCAAGCCTCACTGACCAGCCTTTTGTCTCTGAAGGTTCCAAGGGAGCCAACAAAGAAGGTGGAGGCTCAGTGAGCTCCCGAGGAGGAAGCACACCTCCAGCCCTGGGAGATCTCTTTGCTGGTGGCTTTCCTGTGTTGCGACCAGCAGGTCAGAGAGATGCTGCAGGTAAGGAGTAAATTTTTTATAACTTTTGAGTCATCTTCCAATTTTTCCTTTATTCCTGTAATGCTGAGGTTGGGTTGTTTTGTTTTTGTCATCTAGCAGTTGTTGAATCAAGCTTGCACAACATCTTGTCATTTTTAGGGTATCAATGAGTTGATGATCTACTATGTACCTCTTGTTTTCTGATATTTTGTCCTCACATTGGTCTAGTCCTCTACCCACACTTTCCATTGAATTTTTCATAACACATGCTTCTGCTTGTCTTCTTTTCATACTTTCTACTTCTTTACCAAGTGGCCATTCATGTCTTGTATTGTCTTGTTTAGCTCAATTAATTAATTTTGTTTCTTCTTTAGGCTTGTCGAGTACTTTATTGGCAAAATCCTTTACCTGTTTAATTAAATCTTCTTTGAGTTCATTAAACATCCTATGCATTTGCTTATATCTTATCGCTTCAAGCATTTTGACCATTTGGTTTATTTCTTTGCCTATAGCTTCTTTTACTTCTGTGTCCATGAGATAAGCTTTTGGGGGGTCACAGAGGTTTGGAGGCATCTTGCCACCTTTCTCGTGTGTCTGCTGTTTTTACACTGTTGGTTGAAGATCAGTTAGGGTAGAGAAGCTCTGTCACTGCTGTGGAGATCTCTTTAATTAGATTCTGCCTCCCTGTGATATGTCCTTGGATTTGGTTATTTCGGTATTTATACTCCTCATCCTATTCACTAGAACATTTTAAGTTCTTTTAGTGCCCAACTTTCTTCTGCAGGCTTAACCCTCAACACCACTCAGAGAGGAGAAAACAAACTCCAGTAATGTTGACAACACAAAAACAAACCAGAATTGGCATACAGAAAAAGCCAATGAAAAGCAACAATTAGCAACTGTTAGCAAGAGAAAAGAAATCAGCAAAATAATGGGATTATTACAGGATGTTGACATATCATAAGAACCAATGATAGCTACAACTATACCATCCTCCACAGTGGACAAGAGATCTGCAGTAATAATGGAGACACGAAGACAGACCAAGTATTGACATTTTGTAAATATCTACTAAAAGCAATAACTATACCACCATTAACAATAAAAACAACTCAGCAATAATAGTACAGAGTCAACTAAATAGCTAAAAAGTAATAAAGCATAACAGTAAATTTTTTTAAAAAATGGGAGAGGTTAGGGAATGGAAAATGAAAGAAGTAAAATTTGGAAAAGAAAAGAGAAAAGTTAAGTAAGAAAATTAAATAACAGAAAGTTAATAAAATCAGGTAAGGGTAAAAGAAATAGATGAACAAAGAAAGGAAAATTAATAAAAAGAGTCAAAGATAGAAAAAAATGAAACAAAAACTACCCCTACCAAAAAAAAAAAAAAAAGAAATGAGTTCAAAAAATTCCTCCATGATTTAGGTGAGTAGTTTCTATGGTAATGGAATCCACCAGATATGGGTGAAGGATAGGGAATCACAACTAGTGCCTACATTGTTTGTGTACCCATTTTGTGGCTGTGAATGCTGAGTCCTGCACCACCTTTCACTCAGGCAGGGTCAGTCCGTGGTGTGATATCTGCCTTAGGGCTATATTCACGCCAGCTGTTTTGAGTGTTTTTGCCCTTTTGTATGCCCCAAGTCATGATTCTCTCTGACTGGCTTTATGGTCTATGGGTTCCTGAGGTGCCTCCTTTTCCAGAAGTCCCTCTTCCATATACCCCAGGATGTGGCAACTCCACAAGCTAAGGTATCTCCTTGATCACACTGGAAGATGGGAAAGTCAAACAGACCACTAAGCTCTGTGCTTGAAATAGGCTTGCCCCTTCTCCATGGCTATCTCCCACCAGTCAGGGCAAAGATCTGTCTCACTGTGTTAGGGTGATCCCAGAGACTATAATGTTTGTAACTTCTGAGTCCCAAAGTGGCTCGGTCTTAAAAAGCAAACCCCTTCCCCAAATGGCTTCTGAATATATTACTACTCCCAACTATAGCAGACCCTGCAGTGAATTTCTTTCCCAGCTCCCTCCTGAAACGCTGAAGGACTCACTTTCAGAGCAAAAGCCCACATTGGCAGCTTACAATAACCAAGGGCTTTTCTTGGGGCCAGCATTGCCAGTCTGATGTTTTCCTCCAGATGGCTGATCGTCTCTGAGCTTGCCATGTGCTTATGAGAGACAAGAACGCCCCGGGAGATGGAGTTAGTGTACCAAGCTGCTCCGAGGGTTTTAGATGTCCACAATCACTTACAAAGCTTGGATTGGTTATTCAGGGGTAAACTCCATCTTGGTTTTCAAACGTTTTATCCCTTAACTTTCATCCAACAACTGGACACCTTGGTAGGCTCTGCCATATTGAGGGGCTCTTTCATCATCTCCGTGTACTATGAAAACAGGTTTGAGCACTGTCAGGCAGAGCTCACTCCCTGAGTTGACCTTTGCACAAGACAGCACATAAAATAACTTACGTTGGAGTTGCAGGTGATAGATTCTAACCCTGGAAAGGCTGGCTTCTATTTCTGGTCATGGTACTAGCGGTTGGGACAATGCCTGCCTTTGGCCCCTGTTATCGAGTCAGCAAAGGCAGATGCAAAGACTAACAAGACATTACATGCTCCAGAATCACCTCAGAGAAAATCCTCAGTAGAGGAATGACAGCATTACTGGCCTGCCTCAAGAACAGCCATCCCAGCCTGGTGTGGTGGTGCCTGTAATCCCAGCCTTGGGAGGCTGAGGCAGGAGGATCACTGTGAGTTCAAGACCTGCCTGGGCTACACAGTGAGTTCAGGGTCAGTCTCAACTACATAGTGAGACCCTGTCTCAAAAGCAAACAAACAAAAAAGAACAGCCATCCCATAGTAGCACTGTCTGGGTGATGCTCACATCACAGCCAGAGGGTCACCAGTCTGGGAAACCAGAAAGTATCCTCTGTACTGTCAGGCCACACCAGGTCCTGCCCACCAAGCATCAGACACCTAGAATCACTTGTCCTCTGCCTCAGTGGCCTGACTTTGAACATCAGGTCCTTTAGCGTATGAGTTAGCACCTGGCTGCAAAAACGCTGGAGATTTTTACAAACTGAAAAGCTCAGAACTCCCAATAGATAACTGGGGTTCATAATCTGAAACAAAGCCTGTGTTTTCTTTGTGACAGCACCCAGGAAATTTTAGGTAAGAGCAGTAACCATTTTTTCAAGTGTTTTCTACATGCTGCCATGGAGATTATAAAATATAAGGGAGGGGCAACGACCTAGGGAAAAATGGAATTCCTTTTAGGGAGACTGCTACATTTGGAAGAAGTATTTAAAAGGTCTCCTGACAAGACAATGGCAGAACACTGCAAGATTGTAGGTCAGGAGCATTTCAGAACTTCTATGCAGTAACCGGGACAGGAATGTTTCCTCTAGA
This sequence comes from Fukomys damarensis, assembly GCF_012274545.1. NCBI lineage: Eukaryota > Metazoa > Chordata > Mammalia > Rodentia > Bathyergidae > Fukomys > Fukomys damarensis. The sequence continues at coordinate 30,907,343 of NW_022900916.1, forward strand.
AAGAGGCAAAGAGAAATAAAGATGAGAAATACGGATGTGTTGCAGGGCTGGGCAGAGTAGCAAGGGCCTCCCGAAACGCACCCCACTCTTCCATGAAGCCCACCAAACACAAATGCTCACCATGAACAATTTCTTGTTGCTGAATTAAGAAGAGGAACGGAATTTCAAGCTCGGGCTGTTGTGCTGAATGAGCTACTATATAGGGTGAGAAATCTAGGAAAGGAGGAGAGGGAAAGCCCCTAGGAAGCCAGCAAAAGTCTTTGGGAGGAAGGCTTTGAAGTTCCCAAGGCCATGGAACTAGGAGATTCAAGATTACTCCACCTGGATTGCCAAGGGCAAGCGTCTCCTGCTTATATTCAAGGAATCATGGATTTTCTGCTCTCAATGCAGAAAATAAGAAAGTCCTTGCTCACAAAACGCTGGAAGGAAAACCACCCTAGCCAGGACTTCTGGTTGGTAACCTGAGGATCCTAACTAGAGCATAGGGCTGGTGAGCCTGATGGGTAGGAATAAATGCCCTTGAGGCTGTTCCCACGATGAGAAAGGGTGCAGTCCTGTGCAATGCGCTAGGGGACCTGGAGACTGCTAGAAGATGAGACGGAGGCGGCACACCAGAGCAAGGCTGGAGGCCTGACCTGGGCCTGTCTTGGAGACCAGGGATCCTTGATGCTGGGAAGAGCCTTGGGGCTGGGCCGGCCTTGGGGCAGCTCCTGCACCTGAGGCTTTTCTGCTGACAACAGAAAACATGGTGCACCCTGCAGCTCCTGGACCTCGTGCCCGAGGGTGTTCCAGACGCCGGGACTTTCTCCTTCCTTAACTGCTACACTAACCTAGAATTCCTTTCACTTCCAGGTGGCAAAGCAGGGCAGGGTCCTGGCTCGCGCGCACCTTCCCCCAGGCTGCCCACCAAAACCCTCGGCTGTGCGCTGAACCCTCCTGCTTCTCCCCGGCTGGGCACAGCCTCCGAGGGGCCCGGAGCCCCGCGCACCGTCCCTCCGCGACCCAATGTGCCC
>NW_022900916.1:30908848-30910098 GCF_012274545.1 Fukomys damarensis
GATTGGCCGAGGCCCAGGTAAACTGGCCGCTGGGCGCGCAGAGAGGCCGCCCTGAGCCACGTGCGAACCTCGGATGGCTCAGACTAGGATTTGTTCCACATCAGAGCTATTCGGGGCCCCCTGGTGGAACACAGTGAAACTTTGCTCTTTACAGTACTTGACTTGAGGTAGCATTTTAGACTTGGAAACCGAGGATGAGGTAGGTTGGGAGACTTGCCCGGAGATCATGCAGAAAAGAAACCAGGAGTTTTTGACTTGATCCTTTTGTTATTCCTACCAGTGTGACCATGCACAACCACTTAGCCGGTCTCTGCTTCCTTATCTTCTGTAAAATGGGAATGGCGATTGTCGCTGCATGGTAGGATTGTTGTGAATATTGAGTTCTTGTATATATGGTGATTGGAACGGGCCTGGCAACAGTGAGCTCTGTTTATTCTTTCACCCTCTGGCTTGAAGATCTGATCCTTAGGACTGAGGGGTTAGATGCGGCTCAATTCTCAAAGCAGAACTCCTTTTAGTCTTTTCCTGGGTTATTCCAGTCTGGCTTCTGGCCACAACTTTCCTGGCCCTCTTATAGGTTAAATTCACATTCTGCCTTTTGGTGAATTCTCCAGCTGACTCAAGAAGCAGCATAATTCTTTCACACTTAGAGCCAAGAGGATTGTGCATTGAGTGAGCTCAGCCCACAGCTAATTTCCCTGGTCCCTGGAATGATGTGACTTCGTGCACCACACACACATACTCATGAACTCACTCAGAAACACCTACGTCCACATACACACAGCCTCATCTGTGCACTCAGACATGGATAAGCACACACCTCATGCTCAGTACCCATGCGCAGCTACAGTTACACGCACAACATTCCTTGGTCTGTCAGCAAGTGTTTTGTGTAGGAAGTTTCTTAAATCATTTTCTTGAATTCAAAATGATACAGACTCATTGTAAAGCAAAATAGAAGGAAACCAAAGTGGGCATAGTGACACATTCCTGTAAGCTCAGCACTCTGGGAGGCTGAGGCAGAACTGCAAGTTCCAGCCCAGTCTGGGAAAATTAATGACTTAGCAAGACCATGTTTCAAAATTAAAAAAATAAAGAACTGGGAGTGTAGCTCCGTACCCTGGGTTCAGTCCCTAGTACTGCAAGAAGAAAAAAGAGAAAGAGGAAGGAGGAAGCCACTCATAATAACATCATCACCCAGTGATGAAAACTGCCATTTGGAAGCGTCCACCTCACTTTTTCTCTGAATA
>NW_022900916.1:30910237-30921327 GCF_012274545.1 Fukomys damarensis
ACACATTTACATGGTTAATCGCTTTTATGCATAATTTTATATTGTTTTATTAAGTAAATAGTTTTGTCAAATTACTAAAATTTGATCATAAGTAAATTAATATGATAATCGGTATGTTCTATATTGCTGGTGTTAGATATATTGTTCCATTTTTATTATGAGTAATATAGGAAATACTTTTACAGAGATTTTGATCTATATTTTGGATTTTTTTAAAGGATATATTCCTAAAAGGGAATGTGCAGTACAAAGGGCAAGGATATTTTTAAGACTTGATCAGAAGAGGTAACATTTTAATCAACTGGTCACCAGGAAGGCCAGAATTTATAGTTGTGAGCCCTTTCTGATACTTGTGATTTTTAAATATTCATGGTGGAGTGAGAAAAAAACAACATGTTTTCGATTTGGAGAAATTGGAGTTCAAATCTAGGGTTCCCCACCCGTTGCTATATAATCTGATGTCTTCTGGGTGGGTTTTTTTTTTTTAATCTTTTGGAGTTTAATTTGACCAATAGGAATGAAATTATACTACCTTTCCCATGCGGTGGCTGTGGATATTCACTGAGGGCCTGCATGTGACTGAAGCTGCCCTGCAGTCCTTTCTTCTCCTTTCTCATAAGGAAGGACAGCTTGTCATTGAAGGACAATTTGTAAATGCCTGGTGGGCGCTGCTGCCTAGCAAGGGAAGTCCAGAAAGGAGGAGAGAGTCTGGGAGATGCTAGAGGCAGAACAGAGGCTGGGATGGTACAGGGAGGACCACAATCACTGCTTCTGGGGCACCTCCTCCTGCCCTGGACCAGGACACCTGCTGCAGTAGGTGCCTGCATGGCCTCTCTCTTTGTGCCTCTGGATATGAAGCTTGGTCTGGTCGTGTGCAGAGTGAGAGTAAATTCTGCCTCAGCACAAGTCAAGGAAAAGGAAAGAGACTGTAATTGTGAACATCTAGCGCAGGAGCGGCGGCGGCGTCATCACCGGACAGGCAGCTGGAGATGCTGGCAGTGTCAGTAAGGAAGCAAGTGGCAGTGAAATGCCTAAACTGAATAGCCCAGATGGGGTCGCTGAATGCTAATGGAGGCAGACGGAGAAATCTCGGCAGAGGAGAGAGGGAGCCTCTCACCCATGTGACTGAGAAGGCTGAGGGTCGTGGGCTGGATCTGAGTTGGTCCCTGGTGGACATGAAGGGTTCGGATTGAGGGGAGGTAAGAGGGGATTTGCAAATACAGGAGGGCTATCAAACCAGAATGTGGGGGCAGGAAAGAGCCCCTACAGCTGTCATCTGGGCCCTCACCTACTCCCTGTCCTTCTTACTACCACCAGTCTGCAATGGCTTCCTTTCTTTGGCCGGTACCATGTGACCATGAGGGTCATTGCCATCAGTAGTAGCCCAACAGCTACCACTAGTCAAGCCTTACCAGATGCCACATGACTTAAATCAACTCTTTGTCTTAGGCACATTCTTATTGCTAAGACACAACACCCAGCACTGCAATTTGAAAGAGGAGAAATTTATTTTGGCTCACTATCAGCTGGGCAGAAGTGACATGGAGGAAGACTATGGGCAAAGGAAAGCTGCTTACACGATGGCAGCTAGGAGAAGAGAAGAGACGGGGAGGGAGATACACCCTTCCGGGCTCACTCACCCCATCTCCTAACAGCAAGCCAGCTATAGCCCCCTATAATCCAGTCACCCTCCAGACCTTTGGGGGCATAACCTAGATTTTAATCATGTTATTCAGTCTTCTCAACAACCCTAGAGGTGCATGTGCTAGTATGATTCCCATTTTACAGATAAGGAAACTGAGGCACAAAGAGGCTACGTTAATCATCCCAAAGGAGAACCATGATTGAATCCCAGACTGGCTTGAGATATCATCCTCTTACTCATTTTGTCATATTACACCCTAAGATCTAAACCCCTACCTGCTCGAATAAAGCTCTAGAATCCATTGTGTACATTCCTGTATCTAAACGCCCCATCATCTTCTCTGGAAGGGACCGGTGGAGGAAAACTAAATCCACCTCCTGCGCCCCCTGCAAGATCCCCCACGACAGAGCTTTCCAGCAAGAGCCAGCAGGCCCCAGCCTGGACCCCCACCCCACAGCCTGGAAGCCAGATGCGAAACGGAAGCCTCCACATCATTGGTAAGTGGACACATACCCCAAGTGGTCAGCCAGTAAGGATGGGGCCCCTCAGCCTCTGGTGGGTGGGTTAGGGGCATGTGCCTCTCACCGAGTAGGGGGTGCTCACTCAAGCACAAAACAACGGTGAGGTCTGTGAGACAGGGCTTCTTTCAACACATTCTGCGTGGTTCCAGGCCTTACTCTTGTATTCTGATTCAGATTCAAGAAGGGAGGAAAATGGACATTTACCACTATGTGTGTTTTCCAGGCATGGTAGTGTGTGCCTGTAATCCCAGCAGTTGGGAGGCTGAGGCAGGAGGATCACTGCAAGTTCAAGACCAGCCTAGGCCAGTCTGAACTACATAGTGAAATCCTGTCTAAAAGAAAAACCTGTGTTCTTACACATGTATCTATCTGTCTGTCTGTCTCTCTGTCATCACAGAGAAATTAGTGTATTCACCTGAAAGACTAGAATGACATAGATAAGGGAAAGAAATGGGTGGGAAGCTTACCAGGCAGGGGCACAATCAAAGCAAAAAAGTGAACATAGCCACCTGGGGTCAGATGTGACCACAAAACTTATTCATCCCTGAAATAGTGTTTACCAGACACAAGGGCTGGACTACAGAGCAGGGAATCAGCCCAGGGAAAGACCACATGGCCCCTCCCATCCTCTCCCAGGAGCTCAGGGCAGAAGTGTTTGCTTTGAGGAACCCAGGTCCCACACTGGACACAAGCAGGTTCCTTCTCATCCACGAAGGAGTCCTTAACTACCTCCCACCTCCCCCGAAACTCTCCCACTGTCAGAAGCTTCAGGCGGATGGTCCTTGTCGGGCCGAGGTTCCCCACCCTACCTCTGGACTTCGGGTAGCCCTGGCCACTTCCGCTTCCTTCAGCAGCTCCCCTGAGATGTTGGTTGGAGTAAATTGGGGTGGATGACGGGAATGACTGTGGGTTTTACTTCGCTGCCTTCCCTCATCACAGCCACTCGCTAGCTCTTCACAGGCAGAGGGATGTTGTAGAGAGAGTAGCCCTGTCTTCAAGCCCCTTGCACAGAACAAGCCAGCAGGAGACAGTATTTTCAGTCATCACCTGTGTATTCCTGGAAATAATTACACAGGAGTCATCACAGTCACCCCAGTAACCTTTACCGTTTCCCACATGTGCAGACGACTTCGAATCTAAGTTCACCTTCCATTCTGTGGAAGACTTTCCCCCTCCAGATGAATACAAACCATGCCAGAAGATTTACCCCAGCAAGATCCCCAGAAGTAAGTACCAATTTGACAAGACTCCTGGCTTTTCTCGATTCTCCAAAAGTAGGTATTTAGTGTGTGTTGACTGACCACAGACTAAAGGATGATGTCATGATTTACTGTCCTAAAGGGATGTGATGCTAACCCTACTTCTAGAAGATTTTGTCCTGATACCTAAGGATTTATTTGGATGTTTTTTTCCACACCAGGGTTAACTCTTTGCCATCAGATTTGGATGCCTAAATTAACTATGTATCCTTCCCCTTCCCAGAGCTTTTGATAGGGAACTAAACACCCCAGAACATCCCAGTGAAATGGGATACAGGTGCTTTGCATGAATAGCTAGGGATGAAACTGAAATTCTCCAGTTTAGAATTTCCACAAACCATGAAATGGTCTCAACTTTGACTGCACATTAGAATGACCTAGGAGCTTCTAAAAACCTTGAAGTGTAAGCTAGATTTGATCAGGAAATCCAGGGTGGCACCCAAATGTCAGTATCTTTGAAAGCTGCCAGATCATCCCAGTATATAGCCAGTAAGACTCGCAACCCACCTGTGCCTCAGATCCAAAATAGAAGGGAGGGAAGCCATAGAACATAGGCTTGATGTATTTATTGCCCAGTGAGTGATTGCTGCCCACTAGGGAACAGGAGTCAGTACTTGTACAGCTCTGGGCCAGATTGGACAGGAGGTAGTAAATAGGAAGGGGCAGAGTCAGCAACAACATGGGGTGAGGGGGGATATGTTCCTGTTCCACCACACAGGCAAGACCCCCATTACACGATCTTTTCACCCAACTGGAAAAGGATCAGTGTCCGGGGTCGGCATATGACCAGGAGTCAAGGACTAGGTTTGACGACCCTGTCCTTTCAGAGGGACCTTGGTGAAGTCCCTTCTGATGGACTCAGCTTTCTTGAAGAGCAGACAAACTCCAGCCTTCTCTTCTCAGGACAGAGGCTTTTCTCACCAGGCCAGGATGCAGATGTCCCTACTGTTTGTGGGACGGCACACTTGAGAAAGGGGCCTGTGTACTCTTCTGTTAATCATTTGTACCTGCCACTTTTCTCAACTGGAGAGAGGGAAAGGAAGTGGACTGGTATAAAGTGGTCAGGGGAGGAAACATCACATCCACCAAAGGTTCCAGTGAAGATCCAGCAATGGGAGGACAAAGCTGCTGTGTCTTGCATTCCTGCTCAGTTCAGCAAATGTACAAGAGCTTCCCAGACAGTGGAAACAATTGGTGAACAGAGAGACAAAATGTGGCTTAGCCATACAGTGGGATGTGATCCAACAACACAAAGGAATGAAGTACCGAGATACACCTCAGCATGGACGAAGCTCAAAACATGAAGCTAGTTGAAAGGAACCAAACACAGAAGGCCACATGATTCCATTTATATGAAATATCAAAAATCAGCAAATTCACACAGGCAGAGAGCTGGATTACTGGCTGCCAGGGAATCTGGGATGGGAAATGGTGAGTGATTGCTAAAGAGCATGGAATTTCTTTATGAGGGGATAAAGTGTTTTACACAACATTGAGAAGTGGCAGTTGAATGGTGGCATAAGTGTTAGAAACGAGGGGGAATATTTTGAGGGGATCAATAGCAACACATCTTTTACTGTGATAAATTATTTAATTTACACATTAACCATATTTTTCAATCACCCCTTGTATTTCTGCCTTTGTGGTAAGCAGTTTGGCAGAAGCCTTGGTCCCAGTGAGCATTTTTGGCTACTCCTAATTATTACCTGATTATTGACCACACACACACCTTTGTAAAGGGTCTTCTGGCATCCTATTCCTTCATGATGCTCCTGTCTTTCCTGGACACTTCTGTTTTTCTCTAAACCCACAGAGGTGCTGTAACATCTACAAAATACTTCCCTTGAACCACTGTTCCTGAGCCTTCTCTGCTTGATTGGAGCCAACCCTGTCTTCAATTCCTCCCCTCCTGTTCTCTCTCCACTGGAGTACTCCCCAGCTTTCTGCCCACACACCATGGAAAGAGCTCAGATCACAGCCACCAGTGGACTTCCGTGTTGCCAAATCCCGTGGTCAGAAGCATCAGCCACATGCCAGCACCCTCCTTTCCAAAGCATTTCTCCATTTGCTCCTGCAACACCTACAATTTTTAGAACATTCCAAGCACATCTGTGCCTTTGAGTTCTTTGCATGCCCTATTCCTTCTGTATAAGACACTTTCCTCAGACATCCACGTGACTCACTGGGCACTTCCTCTCAATATTTGATCAGATGGTACTTCAGATCAACAGCTCAGGCTGCCATAACAAAAGTACCATACTTTGGCCAGCTTACAGTTCTGAAGGATGGGAAGTCCAAGATAAAGGTGGTAGCCGATTCAGTTTCTAGTGAGGGTTCCTCTTGCTTTTCAGAGGGACTGCTCCTCAGTGTACTAACATAGTGGAAAGAGACAGAGGACAAACACTTGTGATGGTCACCAGTCCCTTCGTGTGGGGCTCCATCCTCATGACCTCATCTAACACTTATCCCCTCCCAAAGTCCCCATCTCCTTATAGCATCACATTGGGATTCAGGCTTCAGCATACGAATTTTGGAGGATCACAATTTAGTCCGAACCAGTACCTTATCGGAGAGACCTTCCTTGACCACCCAACTTAAAACAGCAGTTCTTTCTGCCCCCCAGAAAGTCTTATTTTCTTCATGCTGGTTTTTAATTGTTTTCAAAGCATTTAGAAAGTGTGTATTTCAAAGCTTATATATCTCATGTGTTTACCTGCCACTTATACTGCTCTATCTCCCAGCCCAGCATACGGCCTCAATGCAGAGGCTGCATTTGCTTTTATTCAGGTCCTGTTGCCAGCTCCCACTGAGCAAATATTTGTTGAATTAATAAATAAAAATGTTCACTCATACAAATATTACTAAACCACATATAGAATAAAAAATTTAGAAATAAGACAAATTATCACTGGGGTTAAATAAGGCAAAGCCACACAGTAGAATACCATGCAATCATTAAAACATTGTCGACTATTCAGCGACATTGGAAAATGTTAGCACTACCATGTAAAATTAAAAAATAGCAAAATAGTATATAAAAAGAACGTAAAATAAAATGTAAACTGTATAAAAGTGAGTGGAGAATTTCATCAGATAGACAAAGAGACTAGAAATACACACATCAAAATATCAAAAATGGTTATCACTCAGTGGTGGAATCCTAGGTGACTTTCGTTTTCTTCAATACGATTTTGTCCAAAAAATTTTTTATAATATATATTGCCTTCAAAAACCATTAAAACTATTTTTACTGCCAGTTATTGGGGGAGATGATCCACACCCAAGCAGAGGCAGAGATGGAAATGAGGCCCAGGGTGACCCTGTGTCAAGAATGAGGAGGAGGCCTGAGCCCTCTCCAGGGGGCTGCATCAAGGAAGGAAGCTGCATCAAGGAAGGAACGATGGCCGGGACAGTGACAGTGACAGTGAGGAAAGAGGGGGAAGGCCAGATATGCAACGTCAAGGTTTAGTTAGATCCAGTGGAAGCTGTCATTTCCTCACTTAGGCTTGATGAGAAGGCCCTGTGGGGTTATTCAGCCCAACTCCTGCATGTACAGCTGAAGAAACCCAGGCAGGTAACAAGTGGCCTGCCCCTGTACCCAACTGAAAACAATCCCCCAAAGCCCTGAACTTTCATTAAAACATTAATTGCCCAGTGTTCTTCATGGCCCAGTGGGTCTCACATTGGGGATGCTGTAGCCTAGAGGCCAGTTGGCAGTATCTGGAGTCATTTGCTGTTGCTAAAATAGGCCTGGGCATGGGCAAGGCTGCTACTGGCGCCTAGTGAGTACAGACCATGGATGTTGTTATGTGTCCAACAACATATAGGGAAGCCCTACAGTGAGGAATTATCTAGCCCGAGATGTAAATAAAGCCTGGACTGTGAAACTCGGACCTAGCAGGTTTTTCTTTGTCAGACAGGAGTTTCTTAAATCTAAGAACATCAGTTTTCTGGGTTAACCTCAGGCATAGAATGAGGTCAGGGGCTGTCTGTGAGAGGCTTTTTGCTTTTTATTCAAGCTGACTGAAAATCTAACACATTGTGTTGTTTGCTCCAAAATAATCTTTATTGTAGAACAGATGCAACTCATTGATTTTTAAAAGTTCATCTGGGCATGCTGATAAACACCTGTGGTCCCAGCACACTGGGACGCTGATGAGGCAGAAGGATTGCAAGTTTGAACCAGGCCTGAGCAACTTAGTGAAACCCTGTCTTAAAATATAAAATTTTTAAAAAGCCTGGGGATGTAGCTTGGTGTGAAAGCCCTGGGTTCAATTCCCAAAAGAAAAAGATCCCCCAAAAGAAAAAATGTACAGTGCTTTAATGAAAGTTTAGAGCTTGTTTTGCATTATTTTATAAGCTTCAGAGACCCTTCTTATGATAGTTCATTTTAACAACTATCTTACCTTAATAGGAGTCTTATCCTGGCTTAAATAGGATTGTTGTAGAAAAATTCAAACATATTTAAGAGTTTTTTTAAATGGTAATTCTGTCACCCAAGAGGAAGCACTGTAGTTTATTATGGTTTTGATGAATTTTAAAAATAGTTGAGACTGTTCTATTTATATAGTTTCATCTACCTAAAATAAGCCTTTATAAACATTCAGATAGCTGCGTAGAGCCCTCAGTGACCTAAAACCTTTTGCTGAACACAGGCTATTATCAGTCTTTCACTCGATAAATCTGTGATGAATGTTTCTTCATTTCAGTTTGCTTTTAAGTAGCATGCCAACCTGGATTGTTCTGGGGGCTTTGGGACATGGTCCCTGACATAATTCCCTGACAGAAGCAGGACAGGAACATCTCCTACCAAATGCAGCAGAGGAGGAGACACTGAGATGCACCATTCAGTGCACCTGATTTAGGGGAGAGGTCCGGAATGCCTGGGGCCATGGGTTTAAAACTTGGGCATACTAATCAAACCACATATCAGCACATATACAGATATGTGTAAGTAAAGACCAGCAAGAAAACACTGGGGGGATTAACCCCAGGTTTTTCACAATGGTGACTTTGGGACAGGCAATTGGGATTAGAGGGAGAGTCAAGCAAGACACAGCTTGGAGCTTTTCCATTATCTTCTGTATTATTCCTTGAATGCTGTATTATGAGTGTGAATTCCTATGGAACGTGTGTAATATTGAAGCTAAAATATATTTGAGTTATTTGGATCCTCATGGACTACAAGCCTGATTCAGTTCAGCAAATGCATTTCCTTGTTCTACCCAACCCTGGCACATACTTGACATGGTTCAGTAGCAGGCAGATGAGTGTCCCCAGAGGCCATGCTCTAATGTGCATTTAGATGATGGGCCTTAGTGTGCTCTTCTCACAGCACACTGCACTTGACTTCTGTGTATCCGTGGTCTGTGACATAGAAGACAGGGTGGAAACATGATCTAGGGCCAGAGCCAGAAGGTTTCAGGTTGACGCGCTTCATGTTGCTCTTGGCTCCCTCACTGTTTTAAGCACTGGTTTAGCAACTGTTTCTTCATGAAGTATGCACAGCTGACCCTGGGACAATAGATAGTGAGATCATTCTTGTTTCTTTCAGGCCGCACTCCTGGTCCCTGGCTCCAGGCTGAGGTAGCAGAACAGAGCTCCGATGACATCAAAGGCAGAAATTCTCAGGTAACAGACACACCCACAGGTCTCTGGATATAAGGCCAGGCCTTCTCCTCGGCGTTTCTCCTTTACAGCTGAGCATTTTTCCTCATATTCCTTGGGAATGCCATTTGATGTACCTGTGTTGCTAGCCAGTATGAGGGCCAGGGTTGTAGCTCATTTGCGCCGTGCCTGCCTGAGAAGTGCAGCGTCCTAAGTTCAATTCTGAAATGCCCACGGTTTCAGACTCTGAAGGTGGAAGTGGGGTCCTTGGGGTCACTGCTACATGCAGAAACAAGTGTAGTCACTGGGAACCCCTCCAGGCTCACTCTGTAGTAGTCGCTCCATCACCCCGTCTTCCCTGACAATGACGGTTGAAGAAGCCTGTGAGAAAAATCCTGTAACATTTATAAAATGTCATTCAAGGATTTCTTTCAGCTATGGTTTCTTTTATCACCCTTGGTATGTTTTCCTCAGTCGATATTATAATTGATAAATATCACAGCCCAACTCCCCGTGGATACAGGAAACAGACAAAGCTCATCAGGATTTACCTCAGCACTTGTACAGGACAATCTTTGATATGTCCTTATTCTCAACCAAGGCAATTTAGGAGTGTTTTCTAAAGTGGGCAGAAGTCATGTCTCCCACTGCAGGTGATAGGACCTCACCTTTAACAAATGACAGGGTCTCATCTTTAGAACCAGGTATTCCTTCCCTGGCCTTCTCCAGTTTCAGGATTTGGTGTAACAGATAACAAGCTGCCTGTTCTTAAACTAGGCCATTTTGCAGCTGCACAGAATGTCAAGAAAAGTGATCTGAGAAGAAAGGGACTTGGTTCCTGAGAGATGGGACAGTTCTGAGAAGCGGACTTCCTTCCTCTAGCAAGCGTCAGGTGACTCGAGAATTGCAGTAACCATTCTCAGATGATTACAGGTTCAGAAGTGGGTGTACAATTGTAGTGAAAGTATATATACATAAGGAAGGAAGGAAGGAAGGAAGGAAGGAAGGAAGGAAGGAAGGAAGGAGAAGGAAGGAAGGAAGGAAGGAAGGAAGGAAGAAGAGAGGAAAGATATATGCAAAACTGTTAGTAGGCAGAGAGGATCTGGGAAGGTGGCAGGCTAAGAAGTACAAGGGCTCTGTCTCCTTGCCTAGATAACAGTTGCACTGGTGGGATCTGTCTGGTGGAACCATTTTGGATCTTGAGGAGTCTGTTGAAGGTGTACAGCATCCAAGGAAAGTTCCATGCTAAACTGAAGTTGATTTTAGTCGGTTTCAGCTCTTAATACAGGAGCAGCTACCTAGCCCCTTCCCCGGTCACCAGGGTAGGCAGCTGGGTGCATGTGTCTGGAGCAGCTTGTGCACAACTGGTGGGAACCAACAGGAGCAAAATTTTAAAACCCCAACCTCCAAATACTGTGGATCTGAGCTCTGATAGCTTGTTGTTGCTTCTGTTCACGGATGTGTAGATAAAGAGATGGGCAGTCGTGGTTGCATCTTCTCTCCCATTGTTCTAAGCTCCTCCCCCGCTGGCTAATGTGACTTATTAAGGATTTTTTTTTTTGGTTCCCTTCATTTTTCTCTCTTTTCCCTTTTGGGAGCCAAGCATTAAAGACATTCAACAGTAACTTTGTGTCTGAGGAGAATTAGAAAGTGAGCGTTTATACCTGGGAAAGGTGCAGACTCAGGAAACACCTAGGACCTCATGTGTAACACCTCAGGCTGATTCGTGACATGGACACCATCAGTGACAATCCAAAAAATAAAACAGAAACAATAACAACAAACGTTTTAAATGCAACTCCTAGAGAAGGGAAAGAACCTGACTTCCAGGGTTACTACACTATTTGATTCAAATGTATAGTTTTCAACAAAAACACAAGTTATATGAAGAAACAAGAGTATAGCCTATTCAAAGAAAAAAATAAATCAACAAAGACTACCCCTGAAAAAGACCACATGGCAAGAGCTGGGGATTTAGCTCAGTGGTTCCTTCGCCTGCCTCGCAAGTGCAAGGTCTGGTGTTCGATCCCTGGTACCAAAAAAAAAAAAAAAAAAAAG
>NW_022900916.1:30921397-30977604 GCF_012274545.1 Fukomys damarensis
AAGTAAAAACAAAAAAAAAAAAAAAAAAAAAAAAAAAAAAAAAGGACAGCAGGTGATGCAGCTCTGTGTAAAGGCCTTGGGTTCATCCCCGAACCATAAAAGAAGGCAGATTTGAACTGGCAAAAGAATGAATCCGTAAACTTGAAGGTAGGACAGTGAGTCTGAAGCACAGAAATTTTAAAAAGATCAAGTGAACAGGACCTAGGAGACCTGTGGGATACCATAAGGTGGACCAACACATTTATTGTGGGATTTTTAGAAGGAAAAGAGATAGGGATAGAAAGAATACTTGAAGAAATAATAGCTGAAAACCCACCTAAATTTGATAATAGGCATGAATATAAACATCCAAGCTCAGCAAACTTTAGATTAACTCAGTCTTACATCAAGAAACACCATAATTAATCTTTTGAAAGACAATAAGGATCTTAAAAGCAGCAAGAGAAAATCAGTTTGTCACATAACAAACAATCTTATCCTTGATGAGAGTTTCAGCAGATTTTTTTTGTCAAAACTTTAGAGGACAGAAGGTAGGAGGGCCAGTATATTCAAAAACTAAAGAAAAAACCTGTCAGCCAAGAATTCTGTTATATCTGGCTAAACTATCCTTCAAAAGTGTGGGATAAATCAAAATAGTCACAGATAAACTAAAGCTGAAGACTTTTACTAGACTTGCCCTATTCTTCAGGAAATTTATCACTTTCTCTTCCCTTAGTGTCCTATGAAATGACAGAACTACAGAACGGCTCAGTTTAGACACTGGCTCTAGATTATCTCTGATTTTTACTTTCTTCTTGGTATATTTGCAATTTCCATACTTACCAGTTATGATTAGAAAAAATATAACCTCATAATCATACTCTCTTACCTTGATATGGCTCTTTACATTTTTCAGTTAGCTTGTCTGTTACCTCTGTCTGATCCTTTTAAGAATCCTGTGAACAAGCTGGAAAAATAGCTTTAATGGCATTTTTACAAAAGAGGAAACTACAACCCAGAGAGTCTAGGAGCTTGTACAAGGTCACACTTTCTGACTGCTATCCAGTGCTCCTGACATTGTATCTCCCTGTTTATCCTAGCATGTTAGGATCTCCAGGGATAAATGGTGCCTTCACCACCAATGTGGCAGGACTGCAGGACATTCTGCAGGACCTGGTCCCCACCCTCATGGCAAGCACATGCCTAAATCAGCCCAGACTGATAGGTTTTAATCTCTGACCATGACTGTCCAGTAAAGGATGGATTATAAATTCACCTGTGGGCATCCCACAGTCAAGATCCTTTATGTCTCAGTGGAGACCTCCTCAGTTCATTTTTAGTGCACCAAGACACAGAACAGGGATAAGGAATCACTATTCTAGACAGCAGGCAATGCCTCAGTGATAACTCTCTTTATGGATATAGTGAGCATCGCATAGATGGGAGACCTGAGCTGGAAGTCTGAGGCCTGGATCCCTTTCTCACTTTTCTTTTACCTTGACTTGGTACCTTCAGAATATTTGCTTTCCTTGAGTGTCTTCCAATTGAATTACTAATGCTTGGTCCCACAAATGTTTCTAAGACAGCATTAAGTCCCCACATATGGTAAGCTTCATCTGCCATTTTATCTGTTTGCCCACCCACAACTCCTTGGGTAAAATTAGCTCCTTGCATGGGATGAAAACATCTCCCCACCTTGATGTCCTTGTATAAGTGAGGCAAACCTTAGGCAGGTCTTTTGTGTGCAGTGCATTTCTCACACCGCCCGGCAATGTTCTGCCATGTTTCCACAGTTAGCCCTAAAGACACTCCGGTGAGAAGATGGTAAAGTCACAGTCCTGGAGCTCCATACGGCAGGATGACGCCTGCTAAAGAACGTGTCTGACTCTTCTGTACTCAAACTATATTCGGATGACATACAGGCTCTGACAGAGCACTAATTTACTGTAAATATGTGGTTTGCACGAGCTTTACAGCAGCATTTTAGTCGCCTTTTGAGTAATATTTTTTAAAACACCATGTCTCCATTTTTTAAAATGCACATTGGCATTTGTCTGTACAAACAGAGCCCTGGTACACCCCATAGTGTCTATTCTGACTGTAAATATGCTTGTAGGCTGGCCCTTCCTATATTCTGAACCATTTTTAAGAGTGTCCTTAGTTTGCAGGTAATCCGAAAGTCATAAGTACCCACCATGGCTTCTTATTGGCATGACTTTATATTCTCATTGCACCAACTGCAAAATCAAACCAAATAATGCCTTATAACGATGCAGCTCAGAGGAAGTAATATGTCCCCACACCCCAGCAGTGCCACGCAGCCTCCAGTGAGCGAGGTGCCACATCTCGCTTCTGTTTTGCAGTACAGGGATGTCTTTTTGCTGCCTATTATAAATATATCGCAATGTCAAGGCAGGAGTGGGCTTGGCCCCTCCTGAGCCTTCTGCAGGGCCCCTTTTGTAACTGAATTACTTTACAAGTAGCCAATGCTCTTACTGTTTACAGTATCCCTGGTGTACATGTTTCTCACTTTTGTCCCATCCCTCCAAGTTTTTAGTCCCATCCCAGTAGGAAGGATAAGGTCAGCTATGAGATCTTGATGTTTTATTTTCCTGCAGGTTAAATAATATACACAATTCATGATTATAATAAACTATAAATTGTGTCTCAGGGGTCTGTTCATCCCCATCCCCACCCTGAGTGCAGGATTTCCATGGAAAATATGCTATGAAAAAGTGTAGAACAAAACATCTCATGAAATATGTGCCTCAAGAATCTGGCCCCATCCCTATGCGTTGGGACCCTGGGAATTGGCCCTCAGGCCAAACCAAACTCCCTTCTAAGCTTACAGAGAAAGTAGAAGGCTGGTGGTTTCCCCTGCCTTCTGGCCGGCACCCGGGGGCCAGGGATGTGTGCCAGTTCCACAGCCCTGAACATAGAAAGGATTGGGCCTGGCTAGGACTGCCCTCCCACTTCCCTTGAGCCAGCAAATGTGGAAGGTGCATCTGCTTACTGTCTGACCCCAAGTGCTCCCCAGCCTTGGGGGAAAGGGCTGTATTAGGGAAAGGAGACAAAAATAGAAACAGACTGATCCTGAGCTATGCTCAAAATAGCTACAAATCAAAGGAAATTGGGAAGGGCAAGAAGTAGAAGATGTTGGTTTTGGACCACCCACTTACGCTTTTAGGATATTAGGTGCAGGCAAAGCCATCCAGAAATGATGGACAGGGAGGACGGTTTGGCCAGCCTGACTGCAGACACATGACTATTGTCTGGAGCAAAGATTAAGCTGGTATCCTACATTGGCATTGTGCTTTCTGGATCCAGACAAGCAGCTGAGAGCCAGGATGAAGTTTCCATCTCTGCAGCATGACTCAAGTGAAAACTGTAACAGTGAAATCAATGGGAAAGGCACCTTTCTGGGCCTTTTGCATTACTGATGTGTTGTGGAAAGTTTCAGAAAGGTCAGAATTTCTTTGTTGGAACAGTAGCCACTCTGCCTTCCTCCTAGATGTGTAAATAAGTATAAAAGCTTTAATTACCATGACGAAGAAGACCCTAGACAAAGGCAAGCCCACCTTCAGAGTAGACCACCTGCCCTGATGACATGTTCCTATGTTCATGCTCTGCACTGCTGGTTTATAATTGGAAAATCAAACCAGTCACGGACAGAGGAAAGGAACAAGCAGAAACCAAAAACAGTAAGTAGGGAGAAACCTCAGGACTCTGGCATCGCATCCCTCCTCGAGCCCTGTCACCAAATTCACAACCTCTGCTGTCGCGTGCTGATACACAAGTTCCCAGGGCAATGACCGTGAAGTCACAAGGAAAGGCTCCCCTGCTGTCCTCCCGCTGACTCTGCCGTCTGTGACTCCCCCAGTGTCTCCTGTATTTTATATTTATTGATGTCTCCTCAGCAAATTCATTTCTTTGTACCTAATAAACTTTAATAAGTGGAAATGCTCCCAAGATTGTTTCCTAGTACAATTCCATCTGTGATCACCACTATTAATCTAAGCCAAAACTTTTTTAAATCGGAGTGAAAGAATTGTATATATTTATGGGAGATATATATATTCACATTTGAATACTAAGCCAAACCTTTGTAAGGATTAGGAGGGATTCTAAGAATGCCACAGCAAAATGCATATTACAGGGACCCTGTGCTTGCTGTAATAAGTGCTTGTTGGGTTAGAAACCAGGCTTTTCTCTTTTGAACTAATCTCATGAATATTTGGAAAAATCAAGTAAGGTAGAAAAAACTTTTCAGATGCACTTAAAAAACTACATAGCACTTTAAATTTTATTATAAAATGGGCAGAGTGCAATGCTTATAAATTCTGCTAACGTGTTAAAATGCAACAACTTGCTGCTTAAAGTGCCCTTAGTTCCCTTCCCCCAATCCAGCAAACCTCTTAAAAGAAAATCTGTATGAAGCAGAACCATTTCAACCTCCATTAGAGTGTTTTAAATGGATGCCGGAAGCTGATACAGGGGAGTGAGGTGCCATGTGCTGTGTGAGTTTGGAAGGCAAACAAGACTCCAATCTTTGTTTTGTCTCTTCCAACTTCGGGAAAGTAAGTCTGTGCCTCTATTTATTCATCTGCCCAAGGGGAACATGTGTGTCCAAGCCAGCCCGGAAGCCCTGGGTCACATCAGAGCCAGGTAAGGACACACCTCACACCCAGGAGCAACCAGTTTACATATTTCATGCTCAGAAACATCTCTGCTGGCTGCATCCCAGGAGATCCACTTACATATGCTGAGACCTCATTTCACTAGCTCTGCCATTGGGTAACAAAGCAAGAGGGGTAATTAACATTCATAGATGTTCCAGAAATGGACCTCATCTAGAAACTGGCATGAAAGCTAGCTACTACACACTTTGCATCAGAATGAGTTAAGGGGCTGACTTATTTTGCCTGTCCCACACTGGTGGAGGTACAGATAAACTGTGTAATGACTGAAAGAGCAAGTCAAAACGGAAGAAAAGCACCGGCCCAAGATAATCTACAAAGCAGACAATGAATTCAGAGTCATTGACCATCTACCACCGCGGCTGGTGAAGGAGCTGTAACTGTAAGCACCCCTTATGGAGTTAAGCATGGGAGGAGGTAGTTTCCAGAGGAGTGAGGAGAGCAGCTTAACAGGAAGGACTGCAGGTGTCAGGAGCAAGTTCCAAATTCTCAGAACATCCCCCAGGAGGCTTTGGCATCCTTCATGAACCCATCCTTTTATGGGATGTGTTGTGCCCCCCCCATTATACTTAAATTCAAATCTTCAGTACCTCAGGGTGTGACCTTACATGGAAATAAGGTCACTGCAGATATAATTGATTAAAATGAGGTCATTGTGATGTAGAGGGAGCCTTAAATCAGATATGGCTGGTGTCCTTATTAAAGAGGGGAGCAGTTTGGACATAGCCAAACACACAGGGAGAAGGTAGTGTGAAGAGGAAGACAGAATGGGATGATGCCAGAGATTTCCAGCAAAGGAGCAGAAGCTGGGCAAGAAACTTGGAGCAGATTCTCTCTCACAGCCCTTGGAAGAAATCAGCCCCACAGATACCTTAATCTCGGACTGCTTGACCCAAAACTAAAGCCTTTTTCCTGGTTTGTGATAATTGTGTTACGGCAGCACAAGCGATGTAATACACATTCTGTCACCTTGGAACCTTTCCTCGGGGTGTTATGTTTATTAAGAACAAGCTGGGAATAAAGTTTAAAGAATCAGTATTTCCTTATCATGCACATGAAGTCGTCATCCAGCCAGACCTTGATAGGTCCATTCATTACAGGTAACTAAGTCCTGTTTGTCTGAACAAGACAGTCAATTGTGTTATGCCTGTGTAAGAGTGAAGAGAGCTTTATTTTTTTTTTCCATAAGTGGTATCCTTGTGTTGTGGAGTTACTAAGCCTCTAGAATAAACTATCTGATGATCTGGTTTGGATTTTTTGTCTTCTTTAAAAAACTCATGGTAAATACACATAACATAAAACATACCATCTTAACTGTGTAGTGTTCGGCAGCGTTAAGTACATCTACCTTGCTGTGCACCCTTCACCACCATCCATCTCTGCAACTCCTATCATCTCAAAAAAACCAGCTCAGTATCTACCAAATATTCCTTATTTCCTCTCCTCCCAGCCCCTGGCAGCCACTCTTCCACTTGCTGCTTCCTTAATTTTGACTACTCAAGTACTTCATGTAAATATAACGTCCTCCTGTGACCAGTGTAGTTCACTTAGCTGAATGTGCATACAGGTTGTGTAGCATGTGTCAGTTTTCTTCTCTTTTCTAAGATGAGATAATAGCCTTATTATGTAAATAGTAACAATGACCTCAGCACATTTTGTTTGCTCATCCATCCTTCTGTGCGTACTTGCTTCCCCCTGTTAGCTACTGTGAAAAACGCTACTGTGAACCTGGTGGACAAATACTTCTTCCAGACCTTACCTCTGACCTTCTGTGTACATACTAGGAAGGGCATTACTGAGTCATTCAACAGCTCTGTTTTTAGTTTCTTAAGCACTGTTTTCCATAGTGGATGCACCATTTTATGTTCCCACCAGCAGTGCAGAAGGGCTCCAGCTTCTCTGAGTGCTCAACATTTTCTATCTAATAGTCCCTATCCTGATGGATCTGAGTTACTATCTCATTGTAGTTTTGTGTTAATGAAAGAGTGAATTAATTCAGAAAGGTACCTAATACAGGAAATTGCGGAATGATGGAGTTTCCTGAAGTTTCCAGTTAGAAACACATAGCCCCTTTCATTCATCTTCTATGTTGTGGCTGATGCCTACATTTTTCCATGAAACACAAGACAGAAGACATTAATCTCAGTATCTTTTATTGTATGCTCGATGCATTTAGAGACAATGCCAAGGCAAGCACTGGATAGGGACATTATCTGGCTTATAGATGTGTTTGTACAAAAGACTGTTAAGACTACATGGTCAGTTCCCACTGCAGGAAACGGAAAGATTTTATTTTCCCTGGCAGTAGCATTTTCCAGTTAACACATTTAAATTCTCACAGCATGATTGCAAATGTACATATTGGTTCCCACGAGAAATCTGCAGATGACATTTTTGGGGTGTTTGGCATCAGTTAGATACAGCACATTTTGACACACACCATAGAAGGGGAGCGGGGACTCTGGACTGGGTGGAATGAAATGCCACAGCTACAGGAAGCATACTGTTGTGCTGAGACAGCTGGGCATATCACCTGCCATGCCTCCCCTGCAAGTGCAAGTGGCCAGTGAAGTAGGTCCCCTCCCATCTCCTCCCTGTGCTTCCTTCCTGAAGCTGAGAGCTCAGATGAAGACCTTTCCAATAAAGGATGCACAGCTCTCCAAGAAAGAATGCAAGAGGTGTCAGAACTGACACACTGGTCCCACCTGGCTTCCTCGCTGGCCCAGCCAGAGATATGTGTCACCTGTGCCAATGTAGGACATCAGTTAGGATGCAAAGTTATTTGTCTGGTCAATAATTATGCTTTATATCTAAAGATTCACCCAACAGTAAGGGAACTTCATGGCTAAGATCTAATAGGTATACACCTGCCTGCTCTGTTAGCTTGTAAGGTAGACTCCTATTGATAACACTGAGTCTTATGTTACTGAGCTCTAGAATCTCCATAATTTTGATTATATCTTTATTCTACCTACAAGTTCAAGTCACCTCCAAAAATGAAAAGATATTTTTGCTTTGCTAATTTACTTTCACTGGTGTGTCTGCCTTGAGTCTTCACTTATGGTGAATCCCGTTTACCAGACTAGACTAACTAGCTTATGTTAGGTCACGGGGGAGAAGTTGGGGGGGCAACTTTATCCTTTATGGCCATGATTTCTTTCTGCACAAAGCATGCACCGCCCCCCCCATCTTAATAGATACACAGATGATATTCTAGGAAGCTATTTACACACAGTGACCTTTAAACCTTGTCATATTTCAATATTTCATTTTGTATATTCATTTCTTATATTGCCTTCAGAAAAGCAATCCCTTGTGAAGAAATTATCCATGTAATGAGCATTTTTTTCCAAATCATTTTCTGTTAGGAGCACTTAAAAAGAAACAGTCCCCTTATAACAACCCACTCAAAGTCCAACAATGTATTTCCAGCTGTTAATTTAAAGAAGATAAAGGTCACTGAAAGAGTACATCTATATCAGTAGATTCCTCTCTCTCTCTCTCTCTCTCTCTCTCTCTCTCTCTCTCTCTCTGTGTGTGTGTGTGTGTGTGTGTGTGTGCTTGTGTGAGAGTGTGTGTGTGTGTGTGTGTGTGTGTTTCCCTAACCATCCTGATGCACAAAGAACCAGTCCACTGCTATTATTTGGGTTTTGGTTGTACACAGACCACCACCATTGCCTGTCCCGCTTTGCCAGGAAGTGCCACAGAGGATGGTGGTGCCCTCTAGTGGTGAGGCAGTGACCTCACAGCTGTGCTGCTCAGTGCCAGCCAAGACCATTGGCAGGTAGGGTTGGCCCCTCTCTGTGACACTTGATTGAGGTCAGGGCCCCTAACCTAAGTAGTCACTGTGTTCCCCGCTGCACAACTGGGTAATGACATCAAGCTGGCAGCCTTGCCTACAGCCTTCCCCATGATAATGAAAGGAGGCCTCTGTGTAATTTACTCTCTTCTAGACTCCTCATCAAACCTGGAATCACCTTGGCAGTTGCAGATGTGGTGGGGTAGGGAAATGTTTCCTAAGAGGGAGAAGGTGGAACCACGCAGTGAAATACTAGGGTGGCTTTCTTCATAGTCCCATTTTACATAATCCCTCATCAGGTGGCCTTGGGAGGGCATGGGTACCTGTATCATCCTTTCTTCCTGAGCAGCTGCACACTACTCACAACTACAAGGCACCGTGACCAGCAGCCATTAACTTTGTCTGCTAAAATACTCTTCCCATCTCACCACAGGTAGTTGGAAGTTTTACAAACAGAATTCACTAAACAGCTGAGCAAGAGTAGGAAGGAAAGGGTTGTTCCAATAAAACCTCTGATCCTTAGGTTCCACACCCATATGGGAAGGCTGGGAGGCCCCTTTCTGCTGCTGGGAAGGAATTACCCTAAGCCATTTCCAAGACTGCAGATGTCCACAATTTTTTTGCAGATTCCTGTTGAGGATGGTAAAGCATAATTAGGCCCAAATGGCAATCTCCCACTTGGGTGCTCTAGTATCTGTGACCCTGGGCGTTTCGGCAGTGGTTGAGGGTTTCAGTGAAGCTCAGCCCCCACCATGTTCTACCCACTTCAGTGAGCAGCTTAGGGCACAGGGACTAAGGGGGAAGATGCAAGAGCAAGCTGCTTCTTATACCAATTTGTCGGGCCCAACAGGCTGGGCAGGAGGCAGATGGCTGGACTGTTACCAGCACAGAAATGCCTCTGCATCCTTCTGTCACCTAGTTGCCCTCTGCCCTCCCAGACCCCACCTGGTCTTCCCTGCATGTTTTTCTATGCTCTGGTGCAAATATAGCATTGGGAACAAATCAGTTTAAATATAGTCTCTCTGCTGAGATAAAGTAGTCGCTGCCCAGCTTTCAGCCACTTTAACTGCAATCTAAATAGTCAAGAGTTTCTCCTTTTCTCTCCCTCCTTAGCAGAGAGAGCCACAGCTGTGTGAGATGGAAATTCTGCCACAGGGCCATTTAATGGATCCCAGACTAGATGTTAGCAACTAGACCCAGATCGTTTCTACCCAAAGGTGCATCCATAGGGTAAGTGTACTGCCGTGAAGGCACAGCAGGCATGCCCTTTGGGAGAGCCATGGAGGGATTCAAGGAGGTCACCTGCATGGTGTCCTGGGATCTCTAAGACCCAAGGGCTCCAACTAACACAGATGCCCAGACTCCTGCCTGTGGAAACAGGTCTGGAAGCACATAGAAGATAGGTCCTTCAGGATCATGGGACAGAGCTGGGCGCGAGGAGGCCCCTCCTGATTCCTTCCCCCCATCTGTCCCCAGGAGGGTGGAGACTGCACTACACACAGCTATAGGCTCAAGGGAACGGGAGACGTTCTCCCTTGACTCCATACACAGGAGCCTGTGTACAGACAAATGCCTTTTGTTAACCTGGGAGAAACTAGTTCTGAAAGACTAAGACTTCAAAAGAGCTTGCTTTTCCCACCAGCTCAGCACTGTGAGCCTGTCTTTCAAGGCCTAATGAACTCCAGCTCTCCCAGGAGAGGCTAATGTGTCCACTGTCACTGAAATAGAAGATTAGCAGCTTTGAATCCACAATTCATCACACAACCGAACACCAGGCAAAGGGGATACACATTACACGGCAAAGGAAGGGGAACTATGGCAAAGGAGGAGACGTTTAGAGACACAAGGTAACAGTTGGATCTGGCTTCAGAAAAAGAGGCCACATCATAACTTTCTCATTTGACTCAAACAGGAGAGTGGTTTGTTTTGCTGGTAATTTAGTCAGGTGGGAAGTTTTAAATAAGAAGGGGGAAAGGAATGCTTACTTCACTTAAAGAACTTAATCTCCGTGTCGACACAGTCATAGAAAAGGTCCCCCACCTCAGCAGGGTCCGGGGGATCAGGGCTACTCAGGATTTCCTCCATGGCTTCCAGACCTTGCTTCTCCAGCTCCAACATCGTCTTCCTCAGTGTGCGGCCCTGTTCCTGAGGAACGACATGGCCACTTCACGTCAGCCAAACAGTTGTGACAGTGGACACCGACAGCCCCAGGGGTCTCACTGGCTTCCTTACCACAGTCTGGCCCACCTCCTCCAATATGGTCCACACCCTGCCACAGGGACTCAATTTCTAAACTCATCTACTAGTCTTGCCCCTTTTTACTTCCTCTTTAGATAATCCACTGTGCCAAATATAAGAAAGGGTCAGGGATTTAGCTCAGTGGTTCCACCACCTGCCTTGCAAGCACAAGGACCTGAGTTTGATCACCAGTACCAAAAAAAAAAAAAAAAAAAAAAAAAAAAAGAAAGAAAATAGGCTTGTCCAGGCCTCAGAAATATACACACCAATTTGTCTTCAGGGCAAATTGGACCTATTAAAAGTTGGGAGCGTTGGGGATCTAGCTCAGTGATGCCGACACCTGCCTTGCAAGCATGAGGTCCTGAGTTCGATCCCCAGTACCCAAACAAAAAACAAACAAAACCCAGAAGTTGGAAGCACAGATGCATTCTAGCAACTATGTTCCTTCCTCCTCCCAACAGCAAAATACAACCTTAGATTTATATGAAAATTCTTCACTATTGGCTCCTGCAGAAATAGATTAGGTGCTGGGGGAACATACACTGGGTATTTTTCTGGTTTGAATTGTCATCTTTTAACTTTATTAGCCAAAGCTTTGAAGGTGGGAGAAGCACTTGGAAGAATTACTTTAAAAGAAAAAAAATACTGGGAGCTTGAGAATCTTTTTTAAAATTATATTTGTATTATGATAAACATATATACATATGTATATATGTCATAAAATTTTCCATTTTAACCATTTTTTCAATGTAAAGCTCACTGGCATTTAGCACACTTATATTGTCGTGTAGCCATCACCACCATCCATCTTCAGAATGTCTTTGGAGAATTGTTTATTTGAAGCAACATAAGATTGCATCTTTATATAAAACATTACCATTAAGCATACCCTCAAAAGTATACAAAGAATTGCAGGCAGCACATTGAGTATCTCTATTAGAACTGTGCACTTTATTACTCCTAAATCAGCAGTAAGAGATATTCTTGGCCCACTTCGTTCCAGAGTAAGATCAAAAGTAGAGGCTTTGTCTTACTTGGCTGCAGTAGAGTGGGTAGGAGAATTAACACCAGCATTCAGGGAAGTGCCTGGGTAACCTGGCTTTCTGGAAGGAGACTGTTCAAGCTGGAGAAGAAGGAGAGGAGCTTTCTGGCTGCCTCCCTGCCCTCCTTCTCACACAGCTCGCCACCTGCCAAGGGCCCCCATCCAAGCTTACCTGGTCACTTTCAATGACAGCACGTGCCCACTCATGGGCCTTGTACAGCTCATGCCGGCGGTCTGGTTTCTCCTGGAACCGAGGTTCTTTTTTGGCAGGGTCATTGTCCCCAAAACAGGGGGACTGTGCTTTGGGGACAAGTTTTACATCATCAACAAAGATGAAAGGCTTGAATATGGACCTGGAAAGAAAAGAGAGCCGCTTAGAGCAGACTGAGCTCAGAGCCTGAGGACACCCAGAAATTGTCCTTTTACTCAACCAAGAACAACCCGAGCCAGCTTTCAGTGAGGGTGGGTGCTGGGTAGTGTGTGGGTACATGCCAAAACAGACACACTGAGTGTGCTAGTAGTTATTTCCGTAAAACTAACAGCCATTTTCAGCTTTACAATCTTCTATTTATAGCAAGGAGACCTCAAAACAGACTGTCTCAGTTCAGGATGCACCTTCTGAGAGATCCTTCTCAGTTCTACAAAGTCAGGCAAATAGACATGCAGTATTCAGGGAAAGGCTGGAACAGCCCGTCAGTCTGAGGTAAAGAGACCTGACTGCTTCTTTCCTGGATAAGGGTCCTTGGTTTCTGTTTTTGAGGTGCTAGCCTACAAAAATCTTTGTAAATGTCTCTCACAGACTCTAGGATGGGACACATTAAGGCAGACGACATCAAAGGCCCACTCCAAGGAGCCTCATGTAGGACAGAAGTGAGCTGCGGGGTTGACTTTCAGCCCTGAGGGAGGTGGGGCCTGGGGCAGCCAGAGAAACCTCATCCGTGCACCATATAAACATTCTTGTGCGCCTATGACCTGAAAAGGACAGGGAACCAGCCACCCTTGCTGCCTAAGTCAAGTCCTGGACTTGCAGCACTGGCACCACTGCAGAAGCTGAAACAGAATGTGCAGTTTAAAACGATCCCAAGGGACTCATAACACTGTCCACATCTGAGGACACTGTGAAGAACACTGGTAATAAGGAAAAAACCCTAGGCTAGTTTCCTGCAATGACCATGGGAAAGAGGGCTCAAGAGAGGAAAGACATTGGTCACTACATTGGACACCGAAGTCAGACCAACTTAACCTGAACGCAAAGGCGTAGGACCTTCACATCCCAAACTGGTGGAGAGGAAATAGATAAGGACACGTGTCAAGTACTCTGCTGCCCCCTGCAGGTGACTTACATATGTATTATATATGGGAGATGAGTCCCAGTCACTCCCCAGCCCTATCTGCTGGGGAGCACACAGCATGCTGGGCTGTGCCCTTCCAGGGCCCTTCCCTCCCCCATGTTCACCACTGGGCTCTGAGGCTTTTCGGTGGAACTGCTTCCATCTCCACCACAGGCAGCCAAGAGGGTGCAATCTGTGCCAAAGCCTCCTGAGCCTAGGCCGGCGAGGATGCCTCCTGGGATCGGAGTTCCTGGCTTCTTTCATCAACCGAAAGCATGGTGATGTCCACTTGTGAGATGCTACTTCCTGCTGTCCCCACACCCACCTGTGTCCTCCACCACTCAAAAACAGGGCAGCAGGAAGCTCCTCATCAGGACACCTGCACTCCACTCCTGAACGCCCAGTGCTTTATTTCCTGTGTGTCTCTTCTGACACAGTGACTCCAGGAGAGAACCCAGTCAGAGGGTCCAGGAGAGGACGGTCTGGCACCAGAGGGGCAGAGAACCAGGCTGGGGATGGGGCTGGTGCATGAGGCCTCTCTCTGCCTCTGACCCACTGTGGGCCCCGTGCTTCTCCTCTCTGGCTTTTATCTGGACTAACATGATCTCTCTGGTCCCTTCTAGGGTCTAAAACTATTTTGCTATTTCTATGTCACATGTTTGTCACGTGACCTGTGTCCCCACAGCCCCACAATAAGCTCATGCCACCTACAGTCAGTCTTCTGCATTTAACATGGAAGAAATTGCAGTGCTCTATTGGATGCAACTTAAAATCCACTCCACATCACTGGAATATGAACATAAGTTTAATTAATGAAGATGGTGCTTTTCTAAGGTAATAAATGCTATATGTTTATCGCTTCTATCAATTTTATTTTTTTAAATAAATAAATACAAGCAGGTACCCATAATATTTAAAGCAGCCAACGTGTTCTAAGGATTTTTTTTTTTTTCAAAGTCTGTAAGGAAGTCAGCTGCCAAAAAGATGAAGTTATGGTCGTTAAAGAGGGATTTTCGGGACGGAGGTTTGGCTTAGTGGTTCTACAGCCTGCCTTGCAAGCACAGGGCCCAAGTTAGAACCCCGGTACTGGAAAAAAAAGGGATTTTCTGAGACAGAGTAAATAATATAAATAATAAAATTATATAAAGACAATTACTATTTCAGAATAGTCAATAAGAACTACTGCTGATAATAAGTTGTAATAAAAGGAGTATTTACTTCAGATTCAGGAATTACATATCATTCAGGTTTGACCATTTGTCACATCCCCATAACGGGACTGTGGGTGACTCAGTGACTCTCAAATGTTCTGATTTCTTGTCAATCCTCACTAAAAATTCCAACTAGGTAAAGAGGTACACTGGCATTTTCCCACACTTGGATGGCAGCTTCTTCAATGCTATTGAATAAATATATGCCAAATAATGATGCAGAGAGACTGAATGATTTGGTTAAGGTCATATATTCAACGAGTGTCAAAGTTGAAACTAGGTCGTGACCACTTTCCCACCACCCGTCCAGGACAAGGCTCAGTTGGCCATGTACATGGAGACCCAGGGTCCTGTGGATGACTTAGGGAACACAGACTCGTGAGAGGTCTCCAGACAGCTCGTGGTGCTTCCGTCCCCAGGGCTGACTCTGAGAATGACCTTCAGAAAAATCATTTAACTCAAAACTGGTCCTGGCCACTCAGCCCGTCCATGATGTGGTATGACATGAACATAAAATGTTAGGCCGGAAGGGGGAAGTGCTTCCAATGGCCACAGGCAGGCAGCACATGGCTGGTTAGCAAGGAGTTTAAAGCTAGCTGAGCTACTTTAAAGAGACCCCCATGAAGGACAATTAGGCCAACAAGACCATGTGCATTATACAGAGAGTCATCAGGTCCCAGGCACACAGCTCCTGACACAAAGCACATCAGAGCCCTCAAGGGTCTCTCTCGGAGCCACAGAATTTTATCCCTTGAGCGGCACTTTGAGGCATAGCCAGGAAGGCACACCACTGGAGGTATCTGGCCTATCTGTCCTTCTTCCTTCCAAAACCTTGTGATGGGTTTACCAAACTATGAAAAAAAAATCTGTTTTCCCATCATTTGTTTTCTCATTTTGGAAGAAAAGCAAAAATATCATGAAAACCTCTAACATTTTCTATCATAGCCCACTTTGCATTTGGGTCTTGTGGCTTTAGTCAGTCATTCACATATTCCTTCAGTAGCTATGTGTTGAGCTCTGACCAAGTGCTAGGCACTGTTCCAGGTACTATGGACACAGCGCTCAGCACAGTGTCCTGTTTTATAGATAACTGAGGCTCACAGAAGCTCTGTGCTTTATCCAGAGTCACATTCCTCATAACTGGCAGGTGGAGAACTAAATGCAGATCTTCTGAGATCAAACCACGGCCTCCCATTCTTAGACCCTTCCATCGCTGTCTTATACACATTGTGACACTACAAAAATCATCATCATAATGACTTTTTGTGCTCTGGGACTTGGGATTTTATTTTGAGTGGCCACCAACAGTTTTGACCTCAGGCCAGGGCTGTTCTTGCCAGAGAGGTGGACATTCCCCAAGCAATTAAACCAGGCTGTTGTTGTGACCTGAGAATCTACTGAAGGACATTAGGTACAGAAAGGAACAAGACAAAAGCCCCTGCTCTGATGCATCTGCTAAACTGTGAACCAATCTTCAAGGAACCTAGAATAACCAGTTTGTCACAGAATGCAGGTGGCCCTCTGAGCAATCCATCTTCAGGGTCACTGCAGCTTTACTGCCACAATATGCCACTTTCATCACATCATCAAAGCCTCAGCTGACTGAGAGTGGCACCAATCCATGAAGAGATTTCAATTTTAGAGGGAAAGAGAACTAATGCGTCTGGAGTACAGGACAACTTAAAGATGCTATACTTGACCCAGGTCCTTGGAGGATTTAATAAGTCAAAAGTGTAACATGGACAGAGAGGGGACACAGTGCTGGAAGAATTCGGAGTGCAGCTGGAAGGGAGAATGAATGCCTTTTTGCCCTTTACAGCTCCAAAGGCTGCAGAAGTTATGGTGTCTGGCCTCAGGACATATTCTCGAGCAACAAAAAGGTACCACATGTGGCTGCCACTAAAGTAGGTCAAACATCCCACTTTCCTAGAACTATCTCCCCGCTTGTATATTACCGTCCCGTATCTTGAGTATTTGTGCGCTTTCCTATATGCAATGATCTCTTAGTGCTTAGCTATTCTAAAATATCTATCTCTGAAAAAAACAACCCAGTCTGCAGAATTCTGTGGTGTAAATACTTCCTCTGTGGCCTATTTTAAGCTACCGATGGCATCAGGGAACACAGAATTGGGCAGAGATTCATACAATCGGCTCTGCTTGGCCCTAGTACACTCAAAGACTCTGTTCCTACCTCAGTTCCTCATATCAATGAAGCTTTAACAAGTTGCAGCTTCCTAGGAAATGGCTTGCAAAAGTCAGAACCAGTGTACCAAAGCCAATTAGTGTCGCTCTATGAATGACTTCAGTCCAGCTGACTCGATAGAATATTGGTACAGTGGAATCTGCCTTCCCCATAAAATTAATGAGAAGACTTGCACATCCCCTGCTATCACTCACATGGTACCTGGCACACGGTAGAATGGAGGGAGGGAAGAAGGCAGGGAGAAAGTGAATGTGAGAGAAGGTCTTTTCAAGAAAATGATCTATAATTAATGCAGTGAGCAATGAACAGAGAAGTAAGTGCCCAAGTAGACAGGACAATACCAAAACGGTATCCTTTGGTTCTATCACTGACTGGAAGAAATAAATACTGTATTATGGTCCTGCTCTTCGATCTAGTCATTTGCAAGCCCACTACTCTGAGACTATCTAAAAATTTCTAATATTCTTAGCACTCACAGAAGCCAACTAAGATCTCTCTAGTTGTGCTACCTAAAAAACCTTAAGAGTAGGTACTTATGCTTCCTGCTGACAAAATACAAAATGTTGGACATGCCCAATTACAGAGAAACACCGAAATGGTGACTAGAACAAAAAATAACCTATGACAGTTCTATACAGTCAGAGTGGGAGACACAGCCCATTTAACCAGGGAAGGTAAAAATGAATGTCTTCCGGAGGGGACTTAATCTTCTACAAGGTCTTTTCAATTAGTTTAACCATGAATAATTTTTTTAATTACTTGAAAGTTTCCATTTTAAATATTAGAAGGCTATTTTGTGACCCATTTCTATAAGTGGATTAAGCCATGTACTTCAGCCTGAGAAATGAAATTCCCTTACATTCATGTCCTGGCATCACAAAGCCTGTCTCCTAAGGAGAGTGAGAGCAGCTATGTGAGGCAGCAGGACAGGGGGGGGTGCTTCAGCCCAAGCCCCTCCTTGAAAGGCTCCGGCTTCCTAAAAAACAATGTCCAAATACCTTATCTGAACATCCCAGGTACTTCAGAATAAACACCCATGTATACCCCGCAAAAGGCTAGCAGGGTCCTCACAAGAGGCTGCTGGGCTGTCGGCACTAGGCGAGCAACCTAGGGCCCTATCTGTCAGGAGAGGAGCCCAGACCCCAGGGAGCAGAGGAGCCCCAAATCTGTAGACCAAAATGTGTGTGGAAGGTGGGACCATGGAAGCGGCAGTTCAGAATGGGGAGATGAATTAAAAACCAGGAGCTGGATTCAAAGAGGAGCATCCAGAGAGGGCGTGGGAACACTGAACTGCTGAATGGCCGCAGCTCCATATTAAAGGGCCGCGGGGGAACCCATGAGTGTGGCTGGGCTTCTTTAATGGACAGGCAGGGGGCAAAAGAGATGGAAACTTAATTGCCAGCCTTGTCCACAAAAGGAAGCGCACCTGTAACCTGTGCCGTCTATAACCTGTGCCGTGCTCTTCATGCTCCTGGGCCATTACATATGCCAGTCTCTCTGCTCTGCTTTTTATACCTAATAAACTCCCATTCTTCCCACAATGTGTCCCTGGCATTCCTCAGGGAGTTCCTTCCTCAGTGAAGCTCTCCCTTTCACCATGTCATCTGTGGGACTACTCTCCTTGTTCACACCTCATCCCTGATACTCAAGAAGCAAATCTGGTATGCAGTGGGTGCTTAAAAAGTGCTTATCGAATGAGTGAATGAAAAATGAAGAATAGTTTATACTAAGTCCAATAGTCAGACCTGAGGGCTAGGTGAGCTAATGATATTAGCAGTAGTTTTAAATGAGGCCATAGGGCCAGAAGAAATGCTTGACTCTTCCCCTGAATCATTTAAAATAGGGAGGTGAGGGAAAGAGAGGGAAGGGGAGAGGGAGAAAACGGAGAGGAAAGAAGAAAGTCCTCCTAGCGAGACACATCCTTGTCTCGTGTTCCTGAAATAATAACAGGAGAAAGAATATTTTCAGCTGCAAAAGGAAAGGATTTTAGCAGCAGCGGATATTTTGGTAGCAGATTCAAAAGCTTGACTGATATTAAGCAACGATTACAGATTTGCCCAGTGGAGCACCGGAAGTGCTCCAGGGAACCCACGGAATAGGCAGTCGTGCAGAGCTTTTCATGTTGAACCTTAGAGTTCGGGGTCCACCCTGACGATTCTGACACAGCGGCTTTGGGTGTTTTTCCAAGACTCCCCCCTACAATAATTCCAATAGTGAACAAATTTAGAAAGCACTGAATGGTTGGTTCTAGGCTACTAATGATGCGACCTGTGACATACATGACATTACTGAAGAGAAGCTGCTCTCGGACTAGTAATCAGAGATGGCCTAATAAATAACAGTTAGACCTACTAGGTACACACTTGGGTTATCTCACTTGATCCTCCCAACAAGCGTATAAAACTAAGGGCTAGTTACAGAAAGTAGCCACTGCACAGTTACAGTAACTGAAGTTTAGGTTAAGTAACTTCAACAGCTAAGGGGTGACTGGGATGGACTGCAAATCCTGTTCATTCATTTTAGAGACTCTGTTCCTAACAACTGTGCAATGATCCGTGTTTGCTGAAGTATGAGTATGCAGAAAACAACTCCTTAAAACACAATGTCTCCAAGAATACTTAAAGTTGCCTCAACCTGTAATTCCTTTGGGCCATTTTGTTCAGTGACTTATAGGAACAATTTTCTGATAAATCTGGGCATCTCTGTATCTCTCACTGTATTTTGTTCATCTTTGTATCCCACATCTAAAGCACAATGCTTGGGCCATAGTATGTG
The DNA here is from genome assembly GCF_012274545.1 of Fukomys damarensis. Lineage (NCBI taxonomy): Eukaryota > Metazoa > Chordata > Mammalia > Rodentia > Bathyergidae > Fukomys > Fukomys damarensis. The sequence continues at coordinate 30,940,673 of NW_022900916.1, forward strand.
TATTCTCAACAACTATTTGATGAAATTAAAAATAACAATTTCATTTGGTGATTGTAATAAATACTATGTGACTACAGCCACTTCACACAATCAGACTGGATAGAGCTACAGCACTTCAGCTAATCACACTCTTTGCGCTGTACTGCCCGTGCTGAGATGGACTAAAAAAATGTGATTTCGCTATCAAAGGAAAGGGCATGGCCAGGAACTTAGTTCATGCTTGTTGAGTGAATTTTTAAGGTGGTGCACAGTTTCTGATTCCATGACTGTGTGTCAGACAAACCTGGAAGGATCTGGAGTCCCCGTGAAGTAGTGAATGCATGGAGAGCTTCTATTCTGAGGCAGGACGGACACTATACTGGCTGTGGTGAGGAAGGATTCAGAGTCTATGCAGATTCCATTGGCTTTGTCCCTTAAGATGTTAATCATCGTCTGCACGGTGATATTTTCTGAAAGAGGAGAGATGGAAAGAAGATATGTAACTGTGGCAGGCTAACCCAAACCTATCCACTTCTTTCTCTTTTTACTAATAAACCACTGGCAGTTACAGCTAAAAGCATAATTTCTCATCTGCAGAATATATTTCCCAGCTTCCCTTGTGCCTTGTTCTGGTCATGTAGTAAGTTCTGACCGATGGGAAGTGAGCAGAAATGCAGGGTGCAAATTCCTGGCCACACCTACATCCTAACCCTTCATTTTTCTTTTCCCCTATCCTGCTATCAGGAGACCAAAAATGGAAGACTTGTGCTGAACAGAGTGTCCCCTCCCCATATCTTATTTGTCAGGAAAGCAGGGTCACTCTCCTATAGTATTATGCACAGTCTGGACTCTGCAGATGGTGTTCTCTTTGTGTGGTTCTGTATGTTCTTCCATCTTATTTCCTGTAAATTTGTAGCTAGATTCAAAAGCTTCATCAGATTTCAGGCTGAGAGTTTGGAAAGACTATCTAATAACCTTTATCAAGCTAGTTTTTTTAATTAAAAACTTTTATCTTTTTTTAAGTTCCCATTTAAAAATGAATACCATCTTACCTTCCCATCCAGAATATATTACTGAAGTTCTACAGAATCAAGCTAGTTTTAATTAAAAACTTTTATCTTTTTTTAAGTTCCCATTTAAAAATGAATACCATCTTACCTTCCCATCCAGAATATATTACTGAAGTTCTACAGCAAAAGTTCTAACAAATTCTTCTAGATTAAGGGCTGGGAAGCTTTTTCTTAAAGAACCAGATAGGAAATATTTTAGGTTTATGGGCCATGTTGTTTCTATTATAACTTGCCTGTTGTAACCGCTCAACTCTGCCACAATAGCACAAGGCAGGCATAAACAATACATAAATAAAAGAGGATTCTATAGTTTGGATTCTGAATGTTCCCAAAGGCTTGCGTGTTAAAGGCTTAGTCACCAGCCTGTTGCTCTCCTGGGAGGTGGTAGAGCCTTTAGGAAGTGGGGCCTAGTGGAAGGAATTTAGGTCACTGGGGGCATGCCCTTAAAGGATATATGGGGACAGCAAGGCTCTCTCTTTCCTCTTCTCCCCTCCTCTCACCTGTCTTTCCTCTCTGTCACTAGTTGAGCAGTTTCCTTTCCACTTGTTCCTGGCCTCACCAGACCCAATAGCAATGAGCCAACTGACTACGGACTGAAACCTCTGAAATCATGAGCCAGAATAAACCTTTCTTCCTTATAAGTTGCTTATGTCAGGTATTTTGTCATAGTGACACAAAGCTGACTAACAATGTGGCTGTTTTCCAATTGAACTGTATTTACCAAGCAGGCAGCTGCTATAGGACATACTTTGCTGACACCTGTTCTAAATGGTCAAAAGTTTGACTTACTAAATATATGTTCAACTAAAGAATGCAAGAGTTTTTTGAAGAGTTTCTACTCAGGTACAAAAGTAACAAGCCATCTATCTAGCTAACACATTTACCTAAATATGGATTCTGATTTTAAGTCAGTAACTGGGTGGCAGATAGAATGTTTGTGAAGAGAATTAACCACAACAATTCAACTCAACAAACATTCAAGGAACAAAGGACCATGCCGGATCACAAACGGAACCTCAGATGAACAAAAGATAACACACCTGCCGCTATGGCCCAGCAAAATTAATGAGAATGGGCAAGAAAAAAATAGAGGAAGAAACTAAGTCAAATATATCAATACTGAACTCAGAGGATGGCTACGATAAATACCACAAAACACAACATTGATGACTTAAGGGGAAATGGTGTCAGTAGGAACAAAAAAATGGAAAGGTTCTTTGAAAGACCTACTGAACTACTAAGACAGAAGCCTGTCAGAGACTCCCCCATGGGAATGCTGTGTAGCATGCACAGGCCCCTTGTTCCCCCACCTTGATTTGTTTACCCCTGGAAGAACACTTTATACCATTCTCCGCCCAAATATACATGATTTTCTAAAAAATACAAATCATTTGCTTCTTCATATGCCCTCCGAAGTTCAGACCAGTTTTCTGGAATTGCCATAAGACAACAGGTATAAAAAGGAAAATCATAAGGGTCAAACTCACCTTCTTCATTCTCTAAGCTCTCTACGCCTGCACAGCAGTCCAGATGGTCATCAGCCGGAGAAAACACATGGGAAAAATTGAACTCGTCCTCTCCTGTCCACCAGCCTTGGCTCTGAGCATAAGTTCTGAGTTCAGGATGCTCTGCATCCATCTTAGTGGTGAGTGAAAGTTGATTGCAAATGCACTTCACTCCCTCTGTAGAGAGTGCAAAGCCCAGTTAGTGGAAAATCTATTTATGCAAACTTATATAGAATCCTTCCCCTGAAATGCTGACTTTACCAAGAGGAATCAATTCAGGTTTTGAAGAAAGAAACACAATACTTGGTCCTTTTTCCAAAAGACCTCTTAAAAAGTTTGAACAGGCTGGGTGTGGTGGCACACGCCTGTAATCGCAGTGTTCGGAGGCTGAGGCAGGAGAATCCCTGTGAGTTTGAGGCCTGCCTGGCCTACATAGTGAGTTCCAGGTCAGTCTGAACTACATAGTGAGACCCTGTCTCAAAAAAAGCAACAACAAAAAAGTTTCAACAGTCTTGACCTGATGTCTTCACATTTTAAATGAGCAACAATTTTACTGATAATGGTTTCACAATCAAAAGGAGATATGGGATGCTTTTCATTCTACCTAGATAAACCCCAAGTAGGCAACATTTTTTTTAAAAAAAGAGGAAAGGGCTGGGGATTTGGCTCAAGGGTTCTGCCACCTGCCTCGCAAGCACAAGGACCCAAGTTTGATCCCTGATACCAAAATAAAATAAAATGGAAAGGTTCTTTGAAAGACCTACTGAACTAATAAGACAGAAGCCTGTCAGAGACTCCCCCATGGGAATGCTCTGTAGCATGTACAGGCCCCTTGTTCCCCCACCTTGATTTGTTTACCCCTGGAAGAACACGTTATACCATTCTCCGCCCAAATATACATGATTTTCTAAAAAATACAAATCATTTGCTTCTTCATCCAGCTTTTTTTCCACTTCTTCTTTTTTTGTGGGGCGGTACCAGTGATTGAACTCAGGACCTTGCATCTGCAAGGCAGAGGCATTGCCACTGAGCTAAATCCCCAGCCCCTTGCACTTCTCAATATTTAAAAAAACATAGTGGCAATAAGAATGAATCACTTGAGGGCTGGGGATTTAGCTCAGTGGTTCGGTGGCTTGCCTTGCAAGCACAAGGACCCGAGTTCAATCCCCAGTACCGGGAAAAAAAAAAAAAAAAGAATGAATCACTTGAAAGTAATGGACTGTACTTGCAAATGTATGTGCCTGGGTGTATCCATGTTTGTGTGTGAACAATATATGAGAATTTTTTTCTCATAAAAACAGAAGCATAGGCTAAAGAGACCTAAAATCAGAAATGTCTGCATTCTGGGTATGCTCTGCTTTGGTGATAAAGTTAGGACAGAAATGCTCATCAGCTGGCAGGCTGCTATGTGTTCTATAAAACATGAGCTCAGATATAGAGGATGACTAGAACTTTAAACTTCAAGATGCTGTCCAGAATGAAAACAGCATCCTAGCAGTGCTAGCTCAAAAAGGCCATCCATAGCTGCTGCTCCAAGAGAGTATGTGGAGAGCTTCCAGGTTCTTGGAGAATAAAGTGAGGAGAAACACAGCTCAAACTAACAGGTTGCAATAATGCCATTCCTGCCAGAAACCCTAAAGGAAAGGTCAGTGTTGGACTGAGTTCTCCCAGAATGTTTTGCTCTGATTTACACTTCTAAAGTAAGTACTTCTGGCTGATAGGATCCTTTGCTGTTCATTTTTTCAGAGGGCACTACAAAATTAAAATTATAAACAATTAAAAAATAAAAGAGTGGTTTGGGCCTAAGCAAGTGATTTTTGACATCATGCATACTAAGCTAAAAAAGAAAAGAAAAGCTCATGTAAACAACTCCACAGATGTCATTTTCCTAAAGCATTGATTTATAGTAGACATTTGCTTTCAAGAACCAGCATTTGGAGGATAGAGTGCATTAAACTCTACTGCCATCAATCACATGGGCTACTGGGATCACAGGACATGAAATCAATGAAATGGTTGGGGTTTTTATTTAAATGCTTAGTGAAAGATAACATTCATTTTTGTGGAGATGGATTTTTTAAGCTATTATGGTGAAGGGAAGCTCAGCTTCTGAAAGGCAGTTATAGATCAAAAAGTCTCAGATTCTACTTAAAAGCAATCTGAGTGCTTTGAAGCATGGCCCACAGGCCTCCTTGATAAAGCCTTTCAGCAGTAAGACTTCATCTTCGGAGGGCATTGTATAAAGGAGTTTTAAGTTGCTGCACTGCAAGGGAGATAGACCTACCAGGCCATCCTGGCTGCCTCTGTTCTATACACACCACAAGGCAAGGCTCTGCTAGATGTACATGGGGCAGACAAGGGTGGGAAATTCCCTGTGGCTGCTCATTTTGCACCCTCATGAGAATGAAAAGAAACCACTCCTCCTCCAAGCAGACAGCCTTAACACAGATTGACCAGGAAACCAGACTATATTTCTCTGCCTCGGTGAGGCAACTTTTTATATAGGGTTTGATGGCTACAAACTGGGCTTTGTGCACAGGCAACAGGCTTGACTCCCACAAAATGCACCAGATCTGCTTCAAACTCAGGTCCGATCTGGTTCCAACACCCATAAGGCAGGGAGAACTTGACCAGGAAACCAGACTATATTTCTCTGCCTCGGTGAGGCAACTTTTTATATAGGGTTTAATGTAGCCATCAAACCCTGATCACTGGGCTTTGTGCACAGGCAACAGGCTTGACTCCCACGAAATGCACCAGATCTGCTTCAAACTCAGGTCCGATCTGGTTCCAACACCCATAAGGCAGGGAGAGCAAACAAGTTTCACTCTTTTGATTAACAGGAAGGGATTGCATAGTAAAACATAGGCCAAGTATAAGCTCAACACGAGAAGAATGCAGTGATCTACTAGCCATGTCTGCCACAGGCACTGGATAGGGAAAGGTAGCACACATGTCCTGTATATATCATCCTGTCCCAAGGAATATAAGAGGAATGTCACAGGCTAGTTCTCTCTTACACTTGTTTAGTCCTCTTTGAGGCCACTTTCCCATTCTTGGATCCCACTCCATCCAGAATATAAAGTTGCTGAGACCAACATGCCCAGCTCCAACATCTCCTTCCCAGTGCTGTCTTTGAAGCAAGATGCTGCACAGGCCACATAACAGGAATTCTATGGGCACTAAATCCTGGGAGGATCACCAAGTTCTCTGCTTTTCTAGAAACATTATCTCACAGAGAAATGGCCTGGTTGGCTCAGTGAGGCATTCAACAGTGCTCACACAGATTCAAACTCCTATTCCACAGCAAAATTCCAAGCACAAGGATTCCATCACAGGGCTGGAGGGTGACAAGAGCCAACTCCCTCTTGAAGAGACTCATAATTGTATGAATGAAGATCTACCACTTCCTTGACCAACTAACAGAGTAATTAATGGTTTGGATCATGGAGCTGCTAGTGACCAAAACTGAGTCCTCCCCAAGAAGCAAGCAGAAAATATGACATGAAATGTTAACTGCAACTTTCCCTACGTCACCATTCCTTCACTCTGAATTTGGAGACTTCCAGCTCACCATGTGGACAGAGATGTCCACAAGTAAGAGATATGCTTGAGCATGGAGAGCCAATACAGACAGGGTCAGCCATCAGCATAAGTCTGGTCTGGTGCCATGTGTGCAGCCAAATTTCAACCTTGCAACTGCACTCAAAACTCCTCGATCTTTACACACACTCACCCGTGATTTTCTCAGCAGCCCAGTACTTCCCTACGGTCTCAAGCACCCAGGCTTCTTCACGATCCACAATCAGGTACGCACTTTGGAAGCTATGGCAAGAGTTGGCATCTTCATAGTAATTCCCCCCTTGTCCATGTTCTTCCAACAAGGAGACAATGACATCTAAGGCTTCTTTAGCTGTTGTTCCTCTTTCTAAACCAAGCCTGCAGTAAAGAAAAGTGCACCTCAGTCATTTCATACCACTTGATTATTACCATAGCAACCAAAGACTGGGCCAAGGCTGAGCCCTGAATCCTACCAACAAGTATAAGCACGCTGAATATGCAGACTAATTTGAAAACTGATGAGCATTACTTTAACTGAGAATACTTCTCCCGTGTATTCAGTTACCAATCATGGGGATACTTAACATGTTTGGAAATCAGCTTTCTAGGAAGAAAGAAGAATGGGGAACCACTGGTTTCTTTCTTTAGAAAGAAAGGTCAGCCCCTTCTTTCTCTGCTGGCTCTGTTTCCTAAGGGGCTGACCAGCCCTGCTCTAGCTCTCAGCGAGACACCTTTACTGGGGCACATGTCCCTTCCCAAATGCAGCCTAAACAGAAGGAAATCTCTGCCCAGTCTTGATCTCCACTATACGACAGCAGGTATTTTAGTTTCTGCTATGGCCTGTTTGTGCCCACTGAAAATTCATGTGTTTGTATTCTGACACTCAATATGATGGTATTAGGAAGTGGGGCCTTTGGGAGGTGATTAAATCATGAGGGTCATTCCCTCACGAATGGGATTAGTGCCCTTATGAATGAAGCCTCAGAGACCTGCCTTGCTCTATCCACCATCTGGGGACACAGCAAGAAGGCACCAGCCATGAATCAGAAAATGGTCCCACGGTAGACACCACATGCTGGCACCTTGATCTTCAACTTCCCAGAACTATAAGCAATTTATTTCTTCCCTTTACAAGCCATCCTTTTTATGGTGTTTTGTTAAGGCATCCTGAACAGACTAAGACAATTAGTAATAAGTAGTAATTAAAAGAACATAAATGCCTTCTGAAGTGAGACATCCATCTTCCCTGGCCCTTCCAATTACTAAAGTCTTTAAGAAGGGTACAGATCACTGCCCTTTAAGTGAAATGGGGCAGGTTACATAATATATTTGAACTTCGGTTTTATGCCACCTTACAGTAAGTGCCTGTCTCATTGAGCTGCTATGAAAATGGGTTTTATGAGACAATGAACACGAGACTATGCAGCACTCGTGCTTAGAATCGAGGAAGTGTGGTAAGGATATTTCAGGAGGAAGAACATTGTGGCAATCAAATACATGATTTGAGATAAAGAGACACAGTTTCTAGCTCTGGTTCTGCCATTCACTGGCTGTACAATCTTAAGTAATGTGATCTTCCAACTTTTTATTTCCTTATTGATAAAGTGAAATGATATTACTTCCCTCTCAGGCTGATATGAAAAACGATGGCACATGATATGTACTCAGTTCATTTACTCATCTATTCATTCAAATTATAATTCTGCTGGCAAAAGCTAAAGTCTTAAAAACAAGGATGGACATGAGTAGAGCTGCTGAGATGGTGGGATAAGCCTCTTCCTGGTAAATTTTTCAACAGTGTAATACTTCCAGCTTCCACTGTGTTGCCATAGAGAAGAAAAGCTAATGCATCTACAACCCACAGATTTAGTCTTGTAATATACTTATTATTTTAATCAGATCCCTATGTACAAATCCATTTGACATTTCTCATTTTTAGCTTATTAAGGAAAACTTGGTTACAACGCTGGGATTTACAAAGCTGGATCCTAAGGACTTAGGAGAGTGATAAAAAAATAAACCAGATTCTTTTGTGCCCCATGAGCATGCTAACTGGGTTTCCACACTGCTGTCTGAGATATGCCTCCTTCAAATCTTGCTACAATGTTGGTACATTACCCATCTGCATGAAAAAAAGCAATGAATCCATTGAAAAATCAAGTTAAGTAGACTTTTCCCTTGGCAATGTCATCTTCTCCAAAGAGGAGTAGCAAAAGCAAGTGTTCATACTATCTTGAGGATAAGGACCAGACAAGTATGCTGTGAGACATCTCATCACCCAGAGCTGTGCACTCTGCAGGGACCCTGGTCACAAGGCCTCATAAACACATCCCAGGCAGACTCCTGCCCCAGGGCCTGCGCACAGCACCAGGTGACCCATACGAACACATGCTTGGAACCCATGTTGGCCTTTTCCAACAGCCCCATCTTTGCAGGTTGAGATTTCTCTTTTGTAGTTTCCAATTTTCTCTCTCCTGATGTTCTGCCTGCTTATGTTCCACTGAGACCCCTATTACACTTGGCCTCCACCCTGATCTGGATGTCCTCCAGGCAAAGAAGGACCTCAACACCCACCTAGAGGCATAATTCTGACTGAAGGGTAAAAGATACTCCTTTCACCAACATGACCGACCCTGACTGATCTGAGTAATAAGGAAGCCCCTCCTGTTTTAACTCTTAGGAAAAAGTAACCTGAAGTAACCTAAGGGTAACCAATTGATTTCTTTTTCTATTGTTCTGTTCCATTTTTTTTCCACTTTATAAAATCCACTATTCCGCTATTACCTGGTGGGAAGTCTTATTCTATTTTGTAGAATTAAGCTATGATTCATGCATCACTCATAAATGCCAACTCAACCTCCTAAAACTAAATGTATGGTCACTTTGACTTTTGATAGGGTGAAGTGTGTAGGAAGCCTTTTGATTCACCTGCATCTCTCAGAGACTGGAGCTTCCCATCTCATTAAGAGAAGTAAAGTGCAATTTAATATGGAGTGTTGCCTCCCCACCCCGGGTCAGCAGGCCTGGTATATCCCTGACTCACCACCTTCTTACCCTGGACCTTTGGCAAGGCTTTTAATCTCCCAAAGCTCCAGATTCCTTGTCCACCAAATGTAGATAAGCACGTCTACTTCATTAGGTTGGTATGAGAGTTAAATGAAATAACACCTGCAAAGCACATCTTCCTAGAACTTTAGGAAAATCCTAACTGTACATGGATCCTTCCCACCTACAGACATTCACCAGGCCACCTTTCCAACCTCCTGTGAGTTCTCACATTCACTAACAACCAAAAGACAAACTGCAGACTTTCCAAATTTTCACACTGGCTTCTTTTAAAGGACTGCTGTGTTTTTTAATGTGATGAGGGGATAACAAGACGTGTTCAGAATTATAAGATGTTCTGAAATGCTGAGATTGACTGGGTTCTGGTGCTAACATTAAACACAAATGAGAACAGCAAAAATGGGTCTGCAGGGTTGAGGATTTAGCTCATTGGTGCCATGCCTGCCTCAAAAATGCAAGGTCCTGAGTTCAATCCATGGTACCAAACAAAACAACAACAACAACGAAAATGGGTCTGCAGAAGAAGAAACAAATAAAGCAGTTATGCAAAAGAAAGAAGAAACAGAGCTTACTGAAAGAGTGTGGTGATCTGCTGACCTGGTGGCAGGTTGGGAGCAGAGGCTTACATTTCAGGGATTGTGAGCCAGTTGCTATGCCAATGGTAACTTGAAATCTGTCATGGTGGGAGGATTTACACCACAGGAATTGAAAAAGGCCACAAATCAGGGCTGCCCCCCCCACACACACTGAGCTGATTTTTAGACATTTCCAACATACCACTGACCAGTGAGTCCCAAAGTTCTTGGTCCTCACAAGTATGGAGCACATACTACCATGACAAACAGATTTTGAATTGTAAGAGACACTTGACATGGAGAAAATAAACTTCCATCTTTTCATCGGCTCCTGCCGGTAACTTGATCCTTGACACCAGCCTCATGAAAGATGTGAAATTGTCTGTATGTGTTCATGTGCCCCCTTTTTCTCAGCAATAAATAAATAAATAAATAAATAATAAATAAAGGACTAGTTGTTAGAGTCTCACAGAGACCTGCGGATCAAAAGCAACAAAACAAAACAAAAACAAGAAACAAGTAAAACTTGGCTTTTACCATCAATGTCACTGGAAATGAATTTTAAAAACAGTATTGCCTGAGGCTTGCATTCTCCCAAGCCTCTAAGAAGCACACAGTTTATACCTTGGTTTTTAAGGTCAGTGCCTATTGAAAGGCCACTGTCATGCATTGATGTCTCTTTGAACTGCAATTGGATTTGGCACGTGGCTGGAAAGCACAGAGGACTGGGGTACCTTATGGGGGAAATGCTGTGTTCTCTTAATCATAAACCACAGTCCAGAACAGAACTGAAATAGACTGTAAAATGTAACTAGCCTACTCTCACAGGAGGTGTCCAGGAAAGAAGGATGTCCTATCAGGACAAGCAAGGGCAGAGAAAGTAGAAGTACATCCAACAGCAATACCTGGGGAGATGCTGAGCCCAAAATTGTGAGAATATAACCAACCCATAGCAAGTTCCTCTTGCAACAATGGTTTTTGGCCTGTTTTGTGTGTCATTCACCTCGGGAGGGCCGGTTAAAACAGGCTGCCAGATTCAGTAAGGGTGGAGTAGGGCCTGAGAATCTGCATTTCCTATGGGCTCCCACACCACACTTGTTGGCTGTCACAACCACTACTCTAAAACCTAGCTCCTCAAATGTTTGTAGAGCTTCCTGGAAATTAATACAGGAGGATTTCTGGCTCAGGAGTCACCTATAGGACTTGGTTGATATAAAACAGACTCTTATATTCTGATGAGGCTTGGGTGAACTAATTACAGCTGGTTTAAAGCTGAAACCAGACATCGAACACCAAGATCCACTAAAGGTACAGATAACTGCACCCCACCTCAGTGATGAATCCTCCTCACACCCTTTTTGCTAGCAAGGGACAGAGATGAACTTAAATAACTAATGTTCAGCTCTCACCCTGTTATCTCCTCTAGACATCTGTTATTATTCCAGACTTTGCTAAATATCACAACACCAATTATGTGCCAAATTCTCTGTCTGCATCCTTCAAGTCAAACACACCTCCCCACAGCATCCCAAATGTGCCTAGTCTGTGGCAGACTCTAAACATCCAGTAGTGTTCATGGAGGGCCATAGTCTGGAACTCTCTATATCATTCATGTGACATCACATCTCCTCTGAGTCTCCTCTTTCCTACTATCATCTCTTAAATGGCCCACAAAATCTGCACTGATCACTTTTCTGTCTTTTCCCTAAAATCAGACTAAAATGTCTTCAAAGTTTTGAGCTGCTTCACATGCCACAGAGTCTGGCAAAGAGTAGATATCCATGAAAATCCTATTGTTTTTTGAAAAGATAAGCTGAGGGTTGGGAGAACAAAAGCATTTTCTTCCATCATCCTTTAGAAGTTAACTGTTAAAATGGTGATTTTTGTAATTCTGTAAGTCCCAGACTACAAATATAATGACTCAGAATACAGATTATAAATGAGGAATTTTAAAGTCATATTACTAATTCTTCATTTTCAGGATTTCCATTAAGTACAAAGTTAAAAAACATACTGGAAGATCAATCAAAATATCGATTCAAAACTTGTTGTTATTCTTATATTTTATTGTTACTTAAGAGAAAACTGGGTGTAAATAAGAGGCTTTTTCTGCCTTTTCCCAGTTCAGGAATACTGCACTGAGTATATAAGAACCAATAATAACAAGGAAGACATAAAAGCAATAGGCTACCTAACTGAAGTTCCTACCAGAACCAAGTGTTGAGTGGCAGGAGTGACTGCACGGCTTCTATCTAAATGTGCAATGTCCCCCTACAAAACCATTGTTAAACCTTCTGTTCCTTTTCAAGGAAGTTCACCTTGGAAGGGTGCTCAGAAGTAATCCAATTAAGCCTCACATTGAAAAAAGAAGGGAAATCGGCCCAGAGAAGGGACTTGATTTGGTGTACCCACCCTAAAAGCCAAGACCTCAGCTCAGCCTGATCTTTATTCAGCTATGTTAGGATTCCATTTTATCGTTTCAATTTTTTTAAAGTCATTTCAGAAGGTTGTTTTGTTCTACTCCACCCTCTACATTAGTCCTTCACTCAAAATTCAGTTATTCATCACCTATTACACACCAGGCACACAGTTCCCAGGGCTTGGGGCATCAAGGTAAACAAACAGATGAAGATCCCTGCTTTATCCAACTTCTACATCCTGCTCTTTCTGGCTCATAGTGTCTGGGAGGGGAAGAACAGGAGGAAAAGACAACTGAGATGCAGCAAGAGAAGAAAGTGATCTCTACTCTTTTATCCATTTTACATATTTGTATACATCTTTTACATACTTCAAATAACATAAAGTTTACCTATTTAAACTATACAGTTCAGTGAGTTTTAGTCTATTCACAAAATTGTGCAACCATCACCATAATTTGAATTTAGAATATTTCAGCACCCCAAAAAGAAACCCCATACCCATTAGGAATCACTGTTCATTCCCTCATCCCCACCCCAATTCCAGGAACCATTAATTTACTTTCTGCCTCTATGGATTCATGTCTTCTGTATATTGCATACAATGTGTGACTTTTGAGTCTAGTTTCTTTCACTTAACATATTTTCAAGCTCATCATGTTGTAGCACATGACAGTATTTTTTTACTGCTGAGTAATATTCCATTGTAATCTATTCTTTTTTCCCATCATCTCAAAGTTTCCATCAAAAGGTACCCATCATCTTTAGGAGAACTATGTTACAAAATATGAAGTTTAGGAGGAAATAAATCTTGTACCCATTTTCAACATATTCTGGGTAGTTATTTTTTAAAAATCACCACATAGTACCTGACCAGATCCATCCCCAGTAAGGCTTCTGTCTCAGCGGCTGGTTCTCTGGCATTGATGGCTTCATTGGCTATGCACACTCCGTGCTCATTAGCTCCCATTTCTGCTCCCCACAGCCAGGCGGGTCTGCTCATCACTATGGCATGAGTCCTCGGAACTTGGTCGATTGAAATATAAGTGCACTAAAAAGTGAAGACAGGGAAGAAAGCACCATGATCTGTCAAGTGCCACTTAAGAATCCACACAGGACCACCACACAGAGTTACAGAGGCAAAAAAAAAAATAAAAGACCTTGGGAATATACAGCTTTAAAAGGCACTCAAAATCTTAATGCAGCCCAAAAGTTTCCATGGTGAGTTTCAGTCCCTCTGATTCCAGCTAACCTATTCGAGTACTTCCGTATATGTGATCCCTTTGAATCAGGTATTCAGCCCATGACTGCTCAGTACACTTTGTGGCTGGTCATCTCCATAGTCACAGACTCCCACCAGCGTTTCAAAGGAACACAACTGTTTATTCTCATTTGCAAAACTCCTGCTAGATCAGTGGTTTTCAAACTCTTTTGAAGTTACAGAGCTCTTGATTCAAAAGAAACTTTACCCAGAAGCCTGACATAGAAAGAAGATAAAAAGAGAGGATGCTTTGTCTAAAGAAGAGGGGTCCCCTGAGCACCTGCAATGATCCCCAGGGCTTCCCGTAACCTATGTGATTGCAGTAGTGGTAGACAATGGGAAATGATGATAATATTGAAACTAAATTACAGTATAAACTCTCTTATGCATGGCGCTTTCCTGTCTGTCCCATTTGGATTTTCACTCTAATACAGCAAGGGAGGCACATAAGGAAACTGTCCCAAGAAAGTGTATTTCTAACTGCTATGGCAACTGCAGTACAATTTACTTAGGTATGTATGTCTTAACTACTTGGGCTGCTGTGTCTTTACCTGGAAAAGGAGGGAGCTACTTTAGAATAAACTATTTCTTCAAGTATTTTTAACCTCAGAACACTTCTTTCATACAAACTCTTACATAAAAGAATAAACAATAAAACTGGTCAGTGAGTTGGGGCAAAAGGAGGCAGAGGTTAAGGACTATGGCAGAGATAACCACTTCGATCCTGGCCTGCTTGTCCTTTTCTTCTCCCTCTCTACATGGTGGCCCAGGGGACTGGGCAGGAGATCTTGGTGACCCTGGAACCTTCCTGACTCTCACATCCGATGAGTATGTGGCACACACTTTTTGATTTTTGCTTTTGTTTTTCAGTACTAGGGATTGAACCCAAGGCCTTTGCACTAAGCTATGTTTCCAGACCTTTCTATTTTGAAAGTGAGACTTGCTAAGTTGCTAAATTACTCAGGCTGTGTTCAGATTTGGAATCTGACTGCCTCCGTCTCCTGGGTAGCTGCTATTAGCAATGTGTGCCATGCACCTTTTTAAAAACTTCAATACAGCTTTCTCAACTGAATACAGCCCAGAAAGTTACTCTGCATTGATTTCCTATAGTTTCTAAACCTCAGCCAAGAACTGAAATGCCATGTAGCAGAGGTATTTGTTGGTCAGGTGATATCTTTATCTGCACAATTTACATCAGATGTTGTTTTGTTTTTTGTTTTTTGTTTTCTTTGTTTTGTTTTTCTGGGGGTTTGTTTGTTTGTTTGTTTGTTTGAGACAGGGTCTCACTATGTAGTTGAGACTGACCTGGAATTAATATGTAGCCCAGGCTTGTCTCGAACTCACAGCAATACTCCTGCCTCAGCCTCCTGAGTGCTGGGATTACAGGTGTGTGCCACCATGCCTGGCCCGTCATCAGGTGTTGCTTAGATGGGTACTGTGATACCACTTAATATACACAGCAAACTGTAAGCTATTTAAGACTGGAGGCTGCCAAGGAACTCTTGAGGGTTTTTTTGAGGCAAGTTGATAGTAAAACATACTACTGAAGTGTTTTCCCCTATTCACTTGCCAAAAATTGTTTATTTTTTAAAATGATTCTTGTAGGAGGACTTCCCAGCCAATGCAGGGAGCTAGGCTGCTTTCCCACATCCCAGCACCCCATCCTGCACGGGTGTCCCTACAGCATTCCCCTACCACCACCTGTGCTCTTGGGCCTCCTGGTTGTGCCAGTACCTGGATCCACACTGCAGAGGCACAGGTGTCATAAAGGCCATTGCACTGAGCTCCAGAAGATAGAACAGAGGTGAACAACAGCAGTAAAGGCACATTAGACCTCCATAGTTGGTAAATTGAAGGGATCACCACCTCCCATCAGAACCTGGACAACTTCAAGGGAAGGACAGCTACAACCTGCCATAGAACCTTGCAGAGTTTAATCCTGCAGGAGGTCAAGGAGCTCAGCTTGGGCCTTGCAGCCAGAATTCAGCCTGAATCTCAGGGGTCTGCCACTGGCTTATTGAGACTAATTGACTTAGTTCTTAACATTGCTGCCCACATTGTCTATCATGACAGCAGAGACAGACCCTGAAGAAGGCCCTTTAAATATTTTTTCTTTCTTTTCCTCTTATTTTTAATTTCAATTTTTCAATTTTTATTTTTTCCCACTCTTCAAATTCTTCCTTTTTTCTTTCTTCTTTTCCCCACTCAGTCTCTTGCTCCTCCACATTGTTCTTCATCTCCCTTTTTGTTCCTGTTTCTGGCCTAATTCAGATTTCTTCTTTCTCTTTTCTTCTTTCTCCTCTCGATTGTCATTACTTTCAGAGAAAAGTGAGTACAATTTATAGCTTCCCTATTACTGTTAAGTTGTTCTATTCTTGTCTTTGTTCTTGCACTCTGTCTTTCCCTCTTGTCTTCAACAGTTTCCTAGAGTTTGCATGATCATCCTGCATCCTCTGACTTCACTTGAAACCTTCTCCTATCCTTCTACCTACCTATATATTCCTCTCCTCCCAACTCCTTCTAAGTCCCCATCCTGAAGGGTAAAGATGCTATATTGAAAGAGTTTATTCACTATAAACATATTTTAGGCTGCTCCTTGATTTTGATTTAATTCACATGGTTAAAGGTGATAGACAAATAACTACCACAAATTGTCATTTTCTAAGCTGTGCTTGATGCTATTGTGTTGTTGGTTATATCAATTAGGCTAAAGGGTTGTGATTGATTTAATCAGTTGTCCTTCCTGATATTATGAAAATGAGAGTGTGACTGAGTCATTAGAGACTCAAAACCTAACGAGCAGCTATATCAGGAAGATTGAAGTACAACCCAGGAATTAAACCAAGGACAGTGCCAACAACAAAGATAAAAATGAGAAAACACTTAAGCAAGGCACAAATACAGACTTCCAACTCATCAATGGTAAATTCTAGAGGAAACGAGGTGGAAAAGTCTGACAATCAACCTCCAGGGCACCCTGAACTCATATAACACAAGAAGTAACAAGACAGATTAATCAGACTCTAGAAAAATTCAAAACAGAAATAATTTCCCAGACAACCACAGAAATAGTAAGCACAATGAAAAACATGATTAGCAACTCTAGAATAGAAACAGATTTTTAAAATATAGATGAGTCAGGACTATGATAGAAGCCATGAATGCCTAGCATAGGAAAAAAATGGGAACCATTTCCTATGTTGAATGTCCAACATAGGAAAGAAATGGAATCCATGAAACAGATTCAAACATATCTAGGAGATTAAAAACTCAGAAAGCATTCACAGCAGAATGAATGAATGTGACAATAGAATTTCAGAAACAGAAGATAGGATTGCAGTCAGTGACCATGAAAAGAGAGATCCCTTAAAAATAGGGGTCATGAGAAATTGATCCAACAACTCCTAGATCATGCAAAGAAGAATAATATAAAACTGATAGGAATCCATGAAGGAGCAGGAGAAAGTACAAATGACATAAAAAAACTGTTTACAGAATTAATGACAGATAACTTCCCAAACAGAGCAGAAGAATTTGACATACAGATAAGTGAGGCATATAGGACTCCAACTAGCCATAATTTAAAAAAATCTACACCTAGACATATAATAGTCAAGATCCCAGAAACCCAACAAAAGAAAAAAATACTGCAAGCAGTTAGAGAAAAGAAATAAATAACACAAAAGGAAAGCCCATCAGACTCACAGACTTTCCAACACAAACCCTCAGGTCAAGGAGAGCCTGGAGTGGGGTGTTTCAAGCCCTAAAAGAAAACAACCTCCAACCTAGACTGATGTACCCTGCAAAACTCTCTTTTAAAATGTATGGGGAAATAAGATACTTCCATCACAAAGAGCACCTGAGAAACTTCATGAATACCAAACCAGCACTACAAACAATTCTAAACAATATCCTAGAAAAAGACAATGAAGGTCACAACACCATGAGGCCCAACAGAGCAAACCAATTAGGCAAGGCAAGAAACTAAAGGGAGAGGGGTAAAAATTAAAAAGAGCCAACAACAGCACAATAACATGACAATAGTAAGTCAATACATATTAGTTATAATTATCAATATCAATTGCCTAAATTCACCAATCAAAAGAAACAGACTGGCAAAATGGATTAAGAAGCAAAATCCAACAATCTAGTTCAAAAAGAAACTTAGAGAGTGAAAGTAAAAGGATGGAAAACAGTTCTCCATGCAACAGGAGCCCAGAAAAAAGCAGGGGTAGCTATCTTATTCACAGACAAAGTAAATTTCAAACCAAAACTAATTAAGAGAGACAAAGAAGGTCACTACATCCTTGTAAAGGGAACAATCCAAGAGGAAGAGATGACAATCATAAATATATATTCACCCAATACTAAATACCCCCAACTATACAAAGCAAATATTAAGGGACATGAAAAACTAAATAAGCACTAATACAATTATAGTGGGAGACATCAATACCCCACTGTCACAAAGAGACATATCATCTAGACAAAAAAATCAACAACCAAATACTAGAATTCAACCAAGATTTGAACAAATGGTCTTAATAGACATCTACAGAGTGTTCTACCCCACAAAATCAGAATATATATTATTTTTGGCTGTACATGGGTCGTTCTCCAAAATAGACCACATACTAGCTCATAGAACATGTTTTAAAAATGCAAATGAATTGAAGTTATCCCATGCATATCATCAGACCATAGTGCAATTAAGCTGGATAACAGTAGCATAAGAAACCACAAGAATTTCACAAACACATGGAAACTGAGCAACATTCCTGAACAATCAATGGATCACAGAGGAAATTAAAGAAGAAATTAGTCAGTTTTCACAAATAAATGATAATGCCAATGCAACATACAGGAATCTATGGGACACAATGAAAGCAGTTCTATGTGGAAAATTCATAGCAGTGAATGCCCACACTAGGAAGACAGAGCAAGCTCAAATAAACAACCTAATGATGAATCTTAAGCTCCTAGAAAAATGATTCTTGTGGAGCAAACAGCTTGCCAAAGTAGTAATCATAACTCTACTCCTCTGTGCTTTTCTAAATGAAGTTCAAGTTTCTATCTTAAAACTGCAGTCTTCTGTGTGAAAAAGTATTTTAGAAATTCTATGGTTTGGAAGTTGAATGACCCCCCAAAAACCCATGGATTAAAGCTTTGGTCTTCAGGGTACCACTGTTAGTGGTGGAGCCTTTAAGGTGTGAGGCTTCATGGGAGGTCATTAGGTCACTGGGGTGTGGCATTGAAGGGGACTGTGGACCCCAGCTTTTTCCTCTTTCTCCTTTGCTCCCTGATTCCTGATGTACACAGCTTCCTCTGCCACGTGTTCTTGCCATGAGAGGCTGCCTCACCAGACCAAAGCAATGGGGTCAAGCAATCATGGGTTGAAATTTCCAAAACTGCAAGCCTATTTTAGTTAATTATCTCATGTAAGTGCAAGGTCCTGAGTTTGATCCCCAGTACTGAAAAAAAAAACAAAACAACAACAAAAACTAGCCAACAGACATTAATCAAGACTTTCCATACCCTGTCCCTGCTGAGACCAAGATAAATTTTCTCTTGAAAAGAATGAGTAAATCAGGAAGGAACGTCAGCTTCTTAAGCATGAATTTATCATAAAGTTTTATAAAGACAAGAAAATGTATAAAATGGCTTTATTGATTTGTCCTCAAATTCATTTGTATGTGTCTATTTTTTGTTTAACAATTATTAACCAATATAGTGAAAGCATTTTACTCCAAGAGTTGCTAAGAGAAAAGCAGTGATGGTAGCCAGTCCCTGTCCTTTGGTTAGAAAATAAGAAGAAGACATGCACACAAATTACTATAACCACTGTGATGAGCTGTAAAGGTCACTGAGCCCTGTCCATTTCATACTTATAGCATCTCATCCACTCCTCTGATCAATCCTGTCCTGTTCTGGCCTTTCTTTTTCCCAATCCCATTCCCTTTATCCCCTTCTAAAATATTGTTTCTTACAGGTACCTTTTTGTGTGTGTTATCTCCCTCAGCTAGAACGTTAAGCTCCATTAGCGAGGGAAATAATCTTTACTGTTTAGTTAACTGACATATCCCAAAGATGGAAAATAGTAAGCATCAATAAACCTTTTTTGTGTGTGGGTAAGTGGATGTACGGATGGTTTACAAAGATCTAAGGAAGCACAATAAAGGTCTAAAGGGAAGATGGGACACATCTAAATTGTCAGAGGCTTTAGCAAGGAGGTGATATTTAAATTGATACTGAAAAATGAGTCTGGCATCCAGGTGTTCCAGACAGAGCCTAAAAAATGACAGAAATGGGGATGTCCAACATGTTTTTATGGACCAGGGAGGTCCCCACTGTGCTGCTAAAGGAGCTACTATAATGTCACTGTGGCACAGAACTGCAAAGGCTCAACAAGGGCTGACTGATAAAAATGGGGCACATGGAGTTAAAAAGACCAGATGCTTCTCGAGGGAGTTCAAAATATATGCAGCCAACCTGACACCTTTCAGGCCAAATTCAGAATAATGCAGAAGGAAGGGATCCCCAAGCACCAGATGGGCCAAATCAGCCCTTCCTAAGCCCCCAGCTTGAAATCCAAAGAGCCAAATCCCTCTCACAAGCAAGGGAACCTTGGGGAGCCTGTAACACATGTCCCTTGCAGCCTCTTTGTCAGGGACCACAGAAGCCTGGGCCTAACAAGGGCCTTCTGTGACAGCTATTCAGTCCCACTCCATTGTGTTTTAAATCTGCTAATCACAGCCACCTCTTGGGTGTGGGGGGCAGGGTGGGAAGGGATGAACACACTAGTCTCATAGGATTGGTTATTTAAAATCCCAGTTTGAGAACAAATCTCACAAAATAAGGAACATTTAAACAAGATGTAATTAGCTAAACTTTATAAAGCCAGTCATCTAGAACCTGAACTCCACAGGCAGTCTTTTTGTAAATAAAATTCACCGACCTTGACAGTTGTCACATTAATAATGAGCAGAGAAGTGGGATTTGAGGTAGCAGAGAAGATTTCAATAGAGAAAAATATTCAAAAAGCTTATGAAACAATTTAGTGCTCAGTGTCAAAGTCCTAGCTAAATTTCTATTAGAAAAGAAAAGAGTGTTCAATACTTGGATGGATTTTTACAAAAGTAGTTTGGTTGTCAGCTCCAGGCATCAGAAGTGACTGGGGGAAAAAGATGAGCATTTGTCTTGCTGTACCAGGGGTATTCACACTCTGTCTTTCATAAAACAAATCCATCAGCCAATGCTACTTCTGGGTGACAAAGCCACATCATCCAAGCAGGGAGGGATCATGATGAGGCACACTTCCAAATGCCAGCCCTGCCTAACTGCCGAGTCATGGGGTTTTAAAGGAATTGCCCATCCAGAGCTTGCCACTCTTGAGTCTGCAGAGGAACACCTGCCAAGGTAGAGGACAGAAAAGACGAGGTTTGGAAACTACCTACATACAAAGACAAAAACAACTATTCTGCAGAGCAAGCCCTTTATTGTCTGGTGATGTTGGGTCAACAGTGAAAAGCAAGATCAGCTTCATGCTGGAGCCAACGCCACCCACGTTCCAACACACACTATTTCTGGACATCACCCAGTGAAAGGGGAACAGAGACACTTGCACAATAGGCATTTCAGTTAATGAAATGCAACCATTGTGCCTTTCCTACTGTACTCAGATGGTGAACACAGCCCTGGCACCACCAGAGAAAACCACTGTGGGATGTGTTGATGACTCAGCCAAACTCCTTAAGGAGTGAGAAGAGGCAGGAAAAATAGGATGCTTCAGAGACACAGCTTTAGCTTTAGGAAAATTGCTATTCCAAGTGCCATTGCTCATGAGGGATTTGCTTGTTTCTTTTAATTTTGTTTTTACCCTAGTGTCTTGCCTGCTGTTTGACTGATTGTATGTCTTTAGGTTCATCAATCTAAGTAAAGACTAATGAAGGTGTCAAGGTTAAAGGGCAACATGGTTAAATACATTTTAAAAGAACTGTTTTTGCAGCTCCCTGAAGCTTTAAGAGATCTTTGGGGCTGAGCAACACAGAGGCCTGGGGTCAGGAAGAGGATTGGGAGGAGAAATGCTGGATAGAACCTCTCTGCTCAGCCAAGATCTCATGGAAGCCAGGACTGTACCTCTCACTCTCCACAGCCCCTATTCCAGGCATAAAGAAAAAAAAGAGAAAGACAGAAAAACAGAGGCCATGGAGCTCCATTCCACTCTTTCAGGTTCGAAAATGATTTGCACTTTCCCACTGTAAAGAATAGCCTTCAAAATTGTCAGGTTCTTCCCCATATAATCACAAAAACCACAAATACAGCCTCCATCTGAACAACTGTTCGCACAGTGTTACCAAGTCACCACTAATTCTTAATCTTCTGCTCTTCTCAAAATATTTTCACTGGTGAGGAAAAGCACAACGATCCCCCAAAAGCTTGCTCCAAATCATAAAAATTAGATAACTTCCTTGAGGATACTGTGTCCACATAGCACTCTGTGCAGTGGAATCGAGACATAAATTAAAATTGACTTTCAAAAAAGGGAAAATAATGCAGATGAGGTTTAATACCAAATAATAGCATACTCTCTTAAAAAATATTATGTATCGCATCTGACTTTGTTATGAAGCGTTCTCTCTATCTCCATAAACTATGGTATAATAAGCCTCTTGGGCACCAAGTAAAAGTAATATAAAGTTTAGCTGAAATCCATTGTTTTCCTGGAACAGTGTTCTAATATTGCTTCAACATTTTTCTAAATAGAAGGCTCAACTATGTAAGAATAAAACATCCATGGCATGCATACACAAACAGGTGTATACACACACACACACACACACACACACACACAGAGCATGCCATAATCCAGGAAACCATTTGCTTCCTCCACCTCCCCCAACTTGGAGGGAGGAACTTCATCTGGAATAAAGTCAAGGTGAGTTCAGTGATACCCTCGAGGGGGGCCGAGGATTTAGCTCAGTGGTTCCACCACCTGCCTCGCAAGCGCAAGGACCCGAGTTCGATCCCCAGTATAAAAAAAAAAAAAAACAACAACAAAACTAGGTACATATTTACGCACCATACCTTGCGACCCAAAAAGTTGTTAAAAACTCAGAATCCATAAGAGAAACACTAAAGAATATAAAATTAACATGCTCCAATCTGCTGTGGCTGAACAAAAAGGTGCACCATAATATCCAATCTCTGCGGATCTCTGAAGGATCTTCTTTCTTATTCTTC
Organism: Fukomys damarensis; assembly: GCF_012274545.1. Taxonomy (NCBI): domain Eukaryota; kingdom Metazoa; phylum Chordata; class Mammalia; order Rodentia; family Bathyergidae; genus Fukomys; species Fukomys damarensis. The sequence goes on from NW_022900916.1 coordinate 30,963,347, forward strand.
TGGACTTGGCTACCTGGACTTGATATATGGTAGGAGATGGGTGGATGAAGCTGACTGACAAGATCAGATGAAGAGTAGGGAAGGTGAGTGGACCAGGTAGAGAGAAGACAGCCTAGGAGGGTGGACCAGCTAGAAGGGTGGGTGGGCAGATGAGTAATCAGAATGACGTTTGCATGTGGTTATCCTCAGCAAATGAGTTCCTGGGACCTCAGCACTGGAGTATGAAGTTCTAGGGAAACCTCAGGATACAAGTGCTTAAAATATCACAGAATGAATGTGGATTTCGTAGGTTTTTATGGAAAGTTCTCACTCCTTAAAGCTTAAAAGGAAAGAAAATATATATGCTAAGGAGTGCTTTTCAAAAGCTACATAATAAAAATTGAGGTTCACATATGCTACTATCATGGAAAAAAGTGAGAAAGTAAGGCTAGATAGTCATAGTGTTGTTTTGTTTTGGGGTTTTTGCATTTGCATAACCCTAGAGGAATGAGCAAGAAATTAATAAAAAAGGATATAGAAGATGGAAATCCAGACAGGTAGGGACGGGAGGAGGAGGATTTCTTAGCGTGAATCTTTTTAATATCATTTAATCTTTGAACTACTTAATATATTATCTACTCAAAATGTAAATTTACATTAAAAAGTAAATAAGTTGAAAACTTATGTTTACACAAAAACCTACACATGAACACTTATAGTAGCTTTAATTATAATTGCCATAACCTGGAAACAGTCAAGACATTCTTTAGTACATGAATGGAAAAATAGACTGTGGTACATCCCTACAATGGCGTGTTAGTAATAAAAATGCACGCATTATCAAACCTAGCAAAGTCATGGAGGAAACTTGCACGCAGATAAGTGAAAGAAGCCAACCTGAAAAGGCGACTTACTATATGACTCCAACCACACATCTGAAAAGACAAAACTATGGAGACAGTGAAAAGATCGGTGGTAGCTAGAAGATGGGGAAAGTGATGGATAGGTGAGGAGCACAGAGGACTTTTAGGGCAGCAAGAATATTTCAGTGATACTATAATGGTGCATACATGTGATCACACATGTGTCAAAACCCACAGGATATATACAACATAGAGAGTAAACCACAAACTTTATTTTTTTTTTTTTGGTACTGGGGATTGCAACCACAAATTTTAGTTAATAAAAAATGTATTCATATCAGTTCATCAGTTTTAACTAGTGTACCAGCCTAATGCAAGAGGTTAATAAGGGAAGACTAGAAGGCAGAATGAGGGGGTAGATGGAAACTCTCAGTACTTTCTATTCATATTCCTGAAACTATTACATTGTTCTTTTTTTGAAGACTATTAATTTAAAAAAAAAAAGAAAAGAAAGCAAACATGAGCAGAGTGCCAGTTGAGAAGAGTTCTGAACAGCATACAAATCATCCTAGACTCACTCTGTAAACAACCAAATATTTTTCAATAAGGGAGTGACAGAGCAGTGATCTGGAAAGAAAAATTTAGTACCCTGCGTGGAGAAGGATCCAGGAGACCAGGGACGAATAAGAAGACTACAGCCAAGGGAGGATGGAGCCAGTTGGAATGAGACTGTGGAAGGGAGATGGGGATACGGTACAGAAAGCAACAGGACTCAATGACACTGTCCCTGTGCATCCCGAAATGTGGCAAAATGAAGCTCAATATACCCCCTAGTTTCCAGTGTAAATTCTGTAGCACACAATGGTGCTGTTAGAGCAACAGGGACAAATGAGATGGAGAAAATAAATCTGTTTTTTGTCCTGGGAGGTTATATTACCTACAAAATATACAAGTGGATATTACAGAGGCAACTCAAAACCTAGTACAAAACTCAGCAAAGAGATCAGGGCTGCCCTGAAGATAAATTATGGTATATATCAAACTGCACCTACTTATGTAAGGGGCCATGATTTAACCTACAGAATACTTAAGTAATAATATACCATGCGTTAGCCAGTAAAAGAAATTTAGTCTCTTTCCTAAAATGATTATTACCATGAAAATAAAATACTTGGAATCACATAGCCTACTGCTCCAAAAAAGAAAACAAACTTTTTTCAGACATGATTATAAATGGGTTTGTGTGTTGTTATAGATAGTATGGCTTTTTAACAAATTACCCCCAAAATGTAGTAGTATAACTAAGATACTTGCTTCTTATGTTCACAGGTTGGATAGGCCAGGCATGTGTACCACAAACAGCAAGCAAAGTGTGTGTGCCCACTCAAATGTCTGGCTTGGAATCATCTGGAAGCTGTGAGTTGGGGGAGGTGGAGGAAGCAAATGGTTTCCTGGATTATGGCATGCTCTGTGTGTGTGTGTGTGTGTGTGTGTGTGTACACCTGTTTGTGTATGCATGCCATGGATGGTTAATTCTTACATATGAGCCTTCTATTTAGAAAAATGTTGAAGCAATATTAGAATACTGTTCCAGGAAAACAATGGATTTCAGCTAAACTTTATATTACTTTTACTTGGTGCCCAAGAGGCTTATTATACCATAGTTTATGATAAAAGCTGACACAGCCAATAAAAGAATTTAGTAAAACAGCAGAATATAAAACTAACCTATGATAACCATCACGGAAGTTGGAAAGCACACACTAGGAGTACGGAGAAATAGGCTTTCTATTCATTGCTGTTGAAAAACCCCAGTGCGGGAGGAAACTTAACAATATTTAACAAATTCACATATTTATTTACCTTGTATCCCGGCAACCTCATTTCTAGGCATCTATCCCCCAAGAAATACTGACAAAAATTTTAACACCACTCAAAATAAGAATTGATGGATAATTTTAACATGATAAAAATACATAAAAACAATAGTAGACACTATGATAGATGCTCAAGGCTATTATTCACTTCAGCACTATTTATAAAAGCAAAAGACTGGAAAATAACCCACACGTCCAGCAGCATTACGGCACATCCACAGAACAGGACACTGTGCAGCTCTGAATGAGGAATGAAGACACCCGGATGTACTACATGCCCTGATCACCAAGGAAAATTTTTCATTGAAAAAGGCGAAATGGAGAAAAGTATACGTTACGTGCTATTGTTAATCTAAGCAAAGAGGAAAGCATATGTATACGTATATGTATATGTATATGTAATATATTACATATATGTGTAAATGTTTTGGTTGGGTTGGTTTGGTTTGGTACCGGGGATCAAACTAGGCCCATCGCACTTCCGAGTCAGGCAGCAGAACCACTGAGCTAAATCCCTGGCCCAATATGTAAAATTTAAAGTGGAAAGATACATTTAAAGAGTTCCAACTGGGATGTAACTCAGTGGCACAGCACATGCCTGGCAAGTAAGTATAAGGTTCTGAGTTCGATCCCTGGTACCACAAAAAAAAAAAGTGTACCTATAGAGGAAAAAAAAAAAGGAGTAAAGGAGTCAAGGTTGGGAGTTAGACTTTTTAAACTACATCTTATTTTATAGATTTGACTTTGGAAGCAGGTAAACATTTTAGTAAAATTATAAAAAGAGAACCATAACAAACCCAGAATTCCCCATGAGCCTTGTTCTGAAGGCTATGAGCAAATCTGAAGGGAAACAGGAATCAGCAGAAAGAATATGACAATCTGAAAAGTGAGCAGGCTTCCAAGAAGAGAGACAGGGGGCTGGAGACATAGCCAAAGAAAGAGAACATACACAGATAGATGGAGAGACTGCAATGCATAACTTACCTCAACTTTACTCTCAGGTTCATGATCCACAGCGGAGAAATATACAACCTCTTGAACTTCATCCCTGGGCCGGGCTGAATTTTTCCCAAACACCACGAAACCATCCTTTGCACGTGGCGGGAAGGCCACAAAACAGTAACTTGGAGGAGCCACTGCCATCCTAAAATAAAAAAGGCAATGAGAGAGTGGGAAGAGGCCTGACACAGAGCAGGCCAAAAGCAACAGCTTCAAGTGTATTTCACCAGCTCAGAGACTTCTAGTGAGCTGTGCACATGAGCTCATTAAAGGATCCCAGCTGGCACAGGAAGCTGGGGCGCCAGGAGTCGAATTGCAGAGCAGAGAGACCAGATACTGTTTGGTACTCTGTGGGATTAAATGAGCTCAGATTTGCAACAAACCCCAGTCAGTGGCAGCCAAAAGTACAGTGAGGTAGTAGAAAGGAAAGGAGATTATTGTTCCAGGCAGAAGACACACACACTCACACCCAATCTGTCACATGAATAAATGAATAAATAAATAGTCCATCATCCTTTGGCATTTGCAGGGATCAGCTCCAGCACCCCTCACAGAATGCTCAAGTCCCTTATATAAAAAGCATAGTATTTGCATATAACCTTCACACATCTTCTTGTACACTAAATCATCTCTAAATTATTTATAACACATAATACATTATAAAGGTTATGTAAATTCATTTGTGTGCTGTACAGTTTAGGGAATAATGGCAAGAAAAAAATTTGTACATGTTCAGTACTGATGCACTTCCACCCCTCCCGCCCCAAATACTGCATTTTCCATCCTAGGATGGCTGAATCCACAGATGCAGAACCTGAGGATGCAAGACTCAGAGACAGGATAGCCACCTGGACTCTGCAACAGTGCACTGCACAGGTGCCTTGGATCTAGAGATGCATGGCCACTGCATAAGAGATTTTAGGGTGTGATGAGGAAATTAGTCTAGAAACAAACTGAAAGATATCACCATCACCCTTTTAAAAATTTTTACTCTACCTCAATGACATAACACTCACGCACATTTCAGGTTTCCTCCCACCTCTCTCGTCGCTCCTGGGCTGGCTTGTTCTCTTGTAAATGGTAATTGCGCATCCTCAATGTTTAATTCTCCTTTCCTTATTTAATGCTCTTTTCTTTCTGGGAAAATTCATGCACATCCAGAGTTCTCCTTGTCAGCTAAACACCAGTGACCTACACATTATAATTCCCACTCAGTTCTCAACTTGAGCTCCTGACCCACAGATCCAAGTGTCTCCCTGGTGTGCAAAGTTGATTTTTATCTTCTTCCCCAAACTGGGTCCCTTGCCAAGGTTCCCTATTTCAAAGGCCAGTTCCCCATCCATCCTGTTGAAGCTTCCAGGGCTCAAGGACTATCCCTGCCATCTGCTTTTCCATTACCCAACATGACTACTTTCTGTAGATTTGACCTCCTAAATCTCTGTGGAAACCTGCCACTCCCCTCCATCCCTACTGTCACCACCTCCCACCTAGCTACGTCATCCTAACCTGGACCATGCAGTAGCCTTTTACAGGGTTGCTACAAACCCTCTGTTATTCCCCCTCCAAACACTCTGCATGTTGCAGCCAATGTAATCTTTTTCGAAAGAGAATCTGACCATGTAATTGCTGCATAAAATGCTTCTAAGCTTGCCTGCAGCTCTTAGAATAGAGACCAAAATCTGGTCACGCTTGTGTCCCCTCTCAGCCTTATCTCACGCCGCCCAACCTCCACTTTCATGATGCCAGCACAGAGGCGTTTTTCAGTTCCTCTGTACCCCTAAGGCCATTGTACATGCCCCACATATATGCATTCCTTTCCCTGCTCCCTACATCAAAACTATTTACCTAGTAACTCCCATAGCTTCACACAGCAGCTCAAATGTCAATCTAATTTATGTCACTGTTCTGTATACTCTTAAAGAATTCTGCCTTTTCCTTTGTGATAACCATCACAATCTGAAATATGTGTATAATTACTGTATTGTCAACAATCAATAGTTCCTACCCACAAAGACTAAGCAATCTGAAAGTAGGAACCAAGTCTATTTTGCCTGCCATTGTAGACCCAGCTCTATATAATGTCATGCACGGTACATTTTCAAATAATAATAAACAGATGTTCTTTTCTGTTTTCTTAATATTCCACAAACAGAGGTTGGATGTCTATAACTCTCTTTTCCTACCATCATGCCCTTACCTTAGTCTGTGCACAACTTTCCGAATCTGATTCAAAACTGCCTGCTTTCAGGAAGACATCTCTAAAGGACTCAGTAATTTATTCAATACCCACAAGCTTTAACACACCCAGTTTGTTCTAGAATAATGTACATTTACTGCTTGAAAATATATGGTTCTAAATAATGCCCCCTGAGGGCAGGACCCATGCCACCCAACTACAGAACCTCCCTCTTTAACCTCCTGCATTATAGGCACTCAACAGACATATCTATTGAATTAACTACTATATCATCAATTATCTAGTGCAAACGCTTTTAGTGCAAGGGCAAAATGTGAGAAGTAAAGTGCCATGCTCAGAAGAGCATCCACTAGACTGAGATTCAAAATTTAGCCCTTAGCTCCACCACCTACAAAACTGTGTGACCTTGGGCAAGTCATTTGCCTCCCTGTGCCTGTGTTTCCTCTTGCAAATGTCTTGTCCCAGCCCACTGGTTTCTCATAAGTATCAAATAAAATGATGCTTGAGAACATATTTTGCAAATTATGGAGGCTGCATAAATGATATCTGGGAGCTTGATAGGATTAGCATCTCCAAATTTCTGCCAAGCAAGCCAATCAAAACGGACTTGCCTCATTCATATCTACCGCAGTTATCAAATTTTAGTCAGCAATATTCTGTTAGAAACATCTCTGTGAGAGACTACGGTGCTATTTCTGACCAGGCCATATAAGGTTCATCTGTATATACCCACTCTGGCTATCGGAGTCTTCACTGCCCTGCTTACAGCAGGTCCCTTCCCAAGGTGCAGAGAAATGGAGGGCCTCTCACAGCTCTGGAAATAATTCCTTCCTAGCTCCCAAAACGTTCTCCCTCCTCCGCAAGAAAGAAAAGCCAGGGAGAAAAGACTCTAATTCTTTCTCCCCTTAACCTTCCTCACGTTCACAAAAACTGCTTAATTTGCAGACTTGATGGGTAGAGAGAGATATGAACAAAGAATCCCTGTAGACAAGAAGGACCTAGAATAACGACCACATGAGATGTCTTCACAGAGGGGTCCTAGAATGATTGGCTTTGTTGAGAGCAGGAAGAATGGCTGGCAAGTGCAACAAGGGTGGCTGATGGAGAGAAATCTAAGTTGGAGGAAGGAGGCAGTGACCTTGGTTTTCAGCCTCAAGTATGTAACAGGACTTCCCTTCTTCCCCTATCCTTGCACCATTTCAAAAGTGCTATGTCTACGGCTTGGGGATTTAGCTCAGCGGTTCGGTGGCCTGCCTTGAAAGTGCAAGGACCCGAGTTCAATCCCCGGCACCAAAAAAAAAAAAAAAAGAAAGAAAAGAAAAGAAAAAGAAAAAAGTGCTATGTCTGATTTAGGAGCAGAATCTCACTTCACTCTTGCCTGAAATGCTAGGAATATACTGGCTCTGCATTTACAAGATGTATCTGTGGAAAATAAGCAAAACCCATAGGGTTTTAAACCAACACCTAGTCTTCAGCCAGGGTATTCACTTGGTCATCAACTCAGCTAAGCCACTTGACTATGATGTAGTTATAAGAAACAAGAAATGTGGGCCCAGGAAGGCTGGTTTTTCCACTCCATTTTGTGAATGATTGGGAATGCCAGAAGACAGCACAATTTCAATGTGTGCTTAAAAATGTGTGTGTGTGTGTGTGTGTCCAGGAAAACAGCTAAATCAACCAGCAAATTATCACAATCAGTAGCAAACTAGCTGAGCTAACTATCCATTTGTTTTGCCTAGATCCACATTCTGTACACTGACGAGCCTCTGTGATGATGTCTGATCTCCACTCTTCTATAGGATGGCTACTGGCCCTGTGTGACTACTGAAATGTAGTTAATATGATTAAGGAACTGGATTTTCCCCTTTATTCAAAACACTGATTAGTTTACATTTTAAGTGGCCACATGAGGCTAGTAAGAACTCCATTGCAGTTCCCAAGAAACCCAGTAAAGGAGATTTCTATGTTAAGACTTCTGATGATCCCTAAGTATTTATTTGTGAAATCCCCAATTATTCTAGTGATAAAATGTTCTCTTATCTATAAAAACAAAAGTAGCAAAGAGGGGAGGTGGGACACTTCTCAAAGATGGAGGAAAAGGTAAAAAACAAACAAACAAAAAAAACACCTTAGGAAGTAGGAAGTAGTTACTGGAGTCACCAGGTTTGGTTTAAGGAAGCTCTTTCCTCCAAAAGCTAAAGGTAGGAGTTCCAGTTCCAGCTGCGAATTCCATTTCTCCTGATGTGCAGCTCCTCATCCTTACTCTGAACACCCAGGAAGGCAGCCCTTGCTTCCACCTGGGAAGCCTTTTTGTACTCACTGGGTCAATTCTCATTTCCCTCCTAAATCAATTTGTGATCCCTTCACTTTTCTTCAAACCTCCACCTACCTCCTCGAAGCACTGTCTCACTTTCTACAGCACAAAGGGGGTGTGGGGCTGTTCCAGAGAGGACATGCAGGGGAGTGGAGCCGCGGTGTGATGCTGTAGGCCTGGAGCTGAATCCAGGAGCCTACAAACCAATGTTTCCCAGGACTACGCTGTGGCCCTCTCATGGATAACAAAATCAATTCAGTGGACAGGAAGAACATTTTTTTTAGAAAAACATTGTTTTAGAAAGAGCATATGCATCTCACAGAGATGTTGGTAAGTGTTAGTAAGTGTTGATATAAGAATTCTACTTCTTTCCCCAGAAATGGGGAATTGTATCCAGGGCCTTAGCACTAAGCTACATCCCAAGATCTTCCTTTTATTTCTGAGAAAAGGTCTCATTAAATCACTAAATTGCCCAAACTTGGAATCTGTGTTAGTAACTTTTCTCTCATTGCTGAGACAAAATACCAGACACCCAAAGTTAAAGGGGAAGGGGTTTACTTGGCTTACAGTTCGTAAAGATTTCAGTTCATAATCAGCTGACTCTAAGGCAAGGACAATGAACAGGCCTGGCAGAGCAGAAATAACACGGCACACACAAGGCAGCAAAGGTAACAGCAGAGTTAACAGCGCCTCCCTGCCCCTTTTATCTTATCCAGAGTACTTAGGGTGGGTAGCACTCACATCCTTAATCCTAGTTTCCTTGAAACTAGTATTGCACCATGAATCAGTTCCAGTTTCACACACTCTGGATCAAGCCTATGACCACATGAGGCTTTGGGGGGACATCCAGACCCAAACCACAACAAAATCCTCCTGCCTCAGCCTCCCAGAGTGCTAGGATTACAGCCTTGAGCCGCCAGGCTTAGCTAAGAAACTCTGCCTTTAGGACTGGGTACATACATAGGCACATGGAAATGGGAGTATGCACTGCATAAAGAAACAGCTTTTCTCTCCTTTTAGCTCTCAAGGAAAAAGCCTTAAAAGCAACAGGCTTAAATGGTAGGCCTACAGAATAAGGCTGCTTTGTGGCAAATGCCTATTAAGATTCTTGCCAGGCTAGCAATAAACTAACAGTGCTAATTAATGAGACACTCCAGTTTAACTCCCACCAGTGGATAAGCGGACAGGCATTCGCTCGGAAGCTTTAAAGTGCATTTTCCTGTAGTCTGTACTGTACAGCCATGCTCTCTAGGTTCTCCAATTGAAATTATTTATAACGTTGCAGGCTACTGGGGGAAAGGGAATAATATTAAAAGACAAAGTTGGGATAAAGCCACAAGTTGGAAATATGAAGACATCTTGGTGCTTGTATTATTTTTCGTGGTGGCTAAAGGAAGTCAGATTATTCATTAGCTGGCTACATACAAAATAATATAGCTAGGCCAGGGATGCACCTCAGGAGCACCATGCCTGCCTGGCAAACATAAGGCCCTGAGTTCAATTCCCAGTACCCGGGATGGAGATATATATATGAATATATATACGAATAATATATATCTAATGAATATATGGTTTTTTTCCTCCCAGTCCCCACTCTAATCGGTTCTCAGTGTAACCCACCAGTGTTTTGTCCAGTAACACTTCATGAAATGTTGGAAATATTCTCATCTGCTGTCCAACACAGTAGCCACTAACCAGATGGGCCTACTGAGTACTTCAGCAGCTAGTGCAACTGAGGAAATGAAGTTTTAATTAATTGAAAATTAAGCAGCCAACATTATACTAATTGAAATTAGCCAACCACAAAGACCATAAATACAAGTTCAGTATCCCTTATTCAAAATGCTTGGGAGTAGAAGTGTTTTTAGATTTCAGATACTTTTCAGAATACGCATAATGAAATAGCTTGGGAAAAAGACTCAAATACAAACACAAAATTCACTTATATTTCATATACACATTAAACATATAGCCTGTAATCAACTTTATGTAATATTTTTAGTGTTCCTACATTTTCACTGAAACCCATATCATATGTGACTAAGCATACAATTTTCCATTCTGGTGTCAAAAAGTTTCAGCTTTCATATTTTCAGATGCAGGAGGCTTACTCTGTATTATACAATTTCAGTTACATAAGGTATCTAAGGTTAGTCAAACACCCAGAAACAGAAAGTAGAAGTGGGGTTTCTAGGGTTGGGAATAGAGGGTTGTTTAATGGGTAAAGAGTTTCCATTTGGCAAAATGAAAACGTTCTGGAGACTGATCACACAATGGTGTGGATGCACCCAACACAACTGGACTATGCAATTAGAATAATACATTTCATATATTGTTTAGTACATTTTTTAAAGGTTTAAATAGCCACACATGGCTCGAAGCTTCTGTACTGAAATGCAGCTTTAGATATGATGCCATTACTATGGTGAGGGATCCCTAGCTCAGTCTCTTACCCTGTGGAACCCCCTCAGGATTCATGACTTCCTCTTGGGAACAAGATATTAGCGCTCTCCTAGAGCTGGCTACAAAGGATGCCTCTCCCAACACTCACCCTCTTACTGGTGGCAGGAGGCTGGCCTCCGGGCTTGTGGGACTGGAGTGCTGCTCTCCTGTAGCTAGGAGACCACTTGCAAAATGTCTAGACTAGGAGGGAGACAGCCTTGTGGGAGAAAAGATCTTTGTCCTCAAGTTCAGTGAGGAGTTATTGAAAGCATGAATGCCCTGAGCCCAGGCAGGGGTTTTCTTTGCCTGACTGCCAAATGCCCTGCCTCTTTATCAAAGTGAAGCTAGAGTGACCCTCCTCGGTCCCCTTAGCCAGTAATAAAGCCTTGAGTCACCCAAGAGGAAGAAAATGACTGTATGAGCTATAGGCTTGTTAACTCCCTTACAAATAATTGTGACAAACTGTTCTCCTTACACAACGAATGAAGACCAACTCACTACCAAGGCTTCCCTCCCAGCTTTTCTAAGTTTAAATTTTGATATCTGTGCATTACCACTTCGCAAAACTGCAAAGAAAAAATTATCTTTCTATTTTATTTAATGATGAATTCATTTTTTTAAAGTATTGAAATTCCTGCTATACTAAAAATGGGACAAATCACATTCATTTTAAAATTGATTTTTCTGTTATACATCTTGCTCCTGAAATAGTAAAGAATAAGGACATGTTTGGGAAAGGAATTATCTAACTAAAAATTGGGATGTAAATGGCAACTCCCAAAAGTCATATAGATACACAGCCAGTGAGATCCAGCTCATAAGTCAGTGCCTTGGCTGAGGAATTATCAAGAAAGACCATATAAAGTAGTGCATGTATTATTCGGCTACTTGTCACCATAATAAATATCAGATGATCAACTTATAAAGAGGAAAGGTTTATTTTGGCTGGATTCAAGTTTTGGAGGCTGACTACTCGTGTTGCCTCTGGGCCTGTGTGTAGATGGTGCATCGTGGTGAACAGTGCATAGTGGAGCGAGGCTGCTCATGTTAAGGCCAAAAAGCAGAAGGAGAGAGATAGAAAGGGGCTGGACTCCCGCTATCCCTTTAAGAGCCCACCTATGATAACCTAAAACCTGCTATTAGGTTCCACCTCTTAAAGCATCCACCAGCTCTCTATAGCACCACCTTAGGTCCAACACTTTGACATATGGGTGTTTGAGGGACACTCCAGATCCAATTAACAGCAGCAATAAGTAAGCCGGCTATGGAGCCTACCTGGGTTCAAATCTCAGCCTTTAGAAAGCTGAAATAACAGGAAATATTTTGAGATCTACAGATCTCCCACAGACATTCAGGTATTTGACAACTCCAAGATCTGGCAACACTGAGCCACATCCTTTGAGACACCAGGAGTTAGGAGTGGCTCCTCTGAATAGGATCTATACTCCCTCACTATACTCCTTGATACTGCAGCCTAAGGATTGACTCTCGTCACCACTGTGCAACTACACATATTTTACACTGCCTCACTAGTGCTGTGGTCCTGTGTGCATAGGAGCCAGAGACACAGAGATCCTTTCTCATCCTGGCTCCGCTCACTAATTCTAAGCCAAAGCTTCCTTCCTTTGGAAAAGGGACTAATCCCCCCACCCAACACAGCCCTCAACAAGTTATCACAACAGCATGTGGAAAGCACCCAGCACAGAGGCTGCATACAGTGGACACTCAATACATGCTCACTTTCCTCCCTCCTACTGCTAACAGTGATGTGTTATCAGCACCTGGTTCATCAGACTCACTCATTTTCCCAAGTACAACTAAAACGCACTTAAAGCATCAGAGCACTAGATCTAACCATCAACTAACAAAAAAGCCCAGTTGACACCATATAAGATTCGGTCAACAAAATCAAGATTCTAGCAAGACCTATAGGACAAAACTGGCTTTTTCAACCACCAAAAAGAGGGGGAAAAGCTGCAAGAAATAAAGATACTTAAGATATATCAATCAATTTTAATGAACAAAACTTATTTGGATCCTGACATAAGCAAACTGAAAAACTTTTCAAGACAATTGGCATTATATGCACATGGACTGGATAGTTGGTGGTATTAAGAATGACTGCTAATGTCTTAAATATGACCACGGTGCTATGGTTATGTACATAAGAAGAACCCATGTCTCTTGGAGATACAGACTGAAATAGATCCATGTGACATGATACAGTGGAAGTAGAGGGTTGGAAGAAAAGATCAGAGCTCAGATGAAACAAGACTGACTGCGAAATAAAAACTGTTAAAGCTGGGTGATCGGTACAGTGGGTTGGTTCTCACTGTTCTCTACTTTTATAGATGCTTTAAGTTTTCTATAACAAGTCACTTTTTAAAGGTAAATCACACAATATTTAAAATTCTTTTAAGGTTAGAGATAGCACTGGACTGATGTACTAGTAAGGAATTTTTGTGGGAGTTTCTACTTGTGAGTAGCATACTCAAGGGCTCAGATACATCCTTGAGAAAGGACTGGGAGAGATTTCAAGTGTGTCTTGGAATGTTCTGGCACTACAAAAAAATGCAACCTCAGTCCCTTTACTTTCTTTTCCCTTAGTTTTAAAACAGCTTTCTCTATTTACCAGACAGTCCCATGAAAACAAAGACTCACATAAATCTCTACTTCTCAGCACCCAGCTCAGAGATGGGCATAAAACAAGATCTCGATGTGTTTGTTGAGCAAAGGGCAGTTCTTATATTTCACCTTCAGTGAGAGAAAAAAATAAGCAAAATCCGATTTTGACAAGATGCTCCCATACTGTGGTTCAATCGACAGTATTCAAATTTGGCCAAGCTTCAATACGGTCTGGGGAGCTCCTTTAAAAGGCAGATTCCCAGACACCCCTCCTCAGAGATTCCAGTTCAGAGGACCCAAGCTGAGATCACAGGAAGGGTATTTTTAACAAACCCAAGTGACTCTGATGCATCCAATTATGACTGGTACGTAACAGCCACAGTGTTGTTAATCTCTTTCTTTGCCTCTCAAAAGTATTACTCATTTTTTTCTGCCTGGTCCACCACACACACACACACACACACACACACACACACGCGTGCCATGGAAATTTTCAACACAACAAATGACAATAATGTAATAAATACCCTGCAGGCATCAGCCAGCCTTAAAGTCATCAACTTTCTGCCATCGTATTTCTCCATTGTATTTTTAAGGAAACCATTTAATTTTATCAGAAGTCAGAAACTTCCTTGGCAGTAATACTTTTTGTCTTAGGGCTGAAAGGAGGTGAAGCTACTTGTTCCAGGCTAACTCGAAAGAGAGTGGTTTTCTTTTCCCAACATGGAAGATAGTTGTATGGCACATAGTTGAAGAAGACTCATTTTTTTCTCTATCCTTTGGGCTTTAAAATGGAGAAATCAGAAAGATTTGGATTAATTATTTAATATTTCACATTAAATTTTCACTACCTTATTTAAATCTCACCCAACCTTTATTCTGTTTTCTTTTTGATGCAGGGGATTGAACCAGGGCCTAATGCATGCTATGGGCAAAAAACATAAAGAAATGCAATATATATG
>NW_022900916.1:30977645-30985178 GCF_012274545.1 Fukomys damarensis
ACACACACACACACACACACGCACACACACGTAATAACATGATTGATGGGTCATATTTTTAACCTTTATATACTCAAGCATTTTCAAACTCTCCACATGGAATTAAAGAACCCTAAGGAAAAATTTTTTTTTAAACAGAAGAGTTGCAAATAAAATAATCTACTATCCAATTCATTGCCCCTTAACAAATACAGCTCTGAATTAGGACAGAAACTCATGAGTGGGGGAGCACCCCACAGCACAGCCATGTTGAATGAACTAATTCTACCTCATGTCTGCATACAAGTCAGCCTCATTTGCCAAGATATGATCCTAATGAGAAGTAAAAATTAAAGCAAGGTGTCTGATTTAATATCTTGAATGACATGATGGACTAGTAACTAAGGAAATATAGAGGCTTCTATGGGATAATGAAATATTTGTTTCAAAATTTATAATTACTCTTAGCTAATCATTGCTTTACAAGCTTGCCAATGTTTTTGGAAAAATCTTCATGGACACCCCACATAGTCATTGTTCAATGGGGAAAACATGTAATGACTATAGCTCATGAATTTAGTAACATTTTCAATGAGTTTACACATATTAAGGGACTGTGGAATATTTATATACTTGAAAGATAATAGTGCACATACTTATATCTCATTACGGGTACATCCAACATTGAGACATGCCTGAATTCAAAGACCACCTACAAAAATTTCACCACATCCAGTTATCTTCTTCCCACCTCTCTGGTGCATTTAAAATATGGTTCCACTTTTTTAAAATGCAAGCTGCACAAACATTTACAATGCAAGAGTTCTTTAAGAGATCCTGAAGTAATAAACTGAGTGGCACTCATTCCTCCCTGACACACAATTTCTTAACATCCAAGGAATAGACAACAAAAATTGGATTCATTTTTCACTGAAGCTAGCCAAATTAGAAAAATACAGTCAGATCAAGTTCATTGCAAAGAAGATGTTCTCCAATAAATGGCAGGTGGGAAGACAGTTTTCCATATTTCATAGGAAGGGAGGGAGGGAAAAGAAAACAGTTGCATCACATTACTGATATGTTAGTTGTGTACTGTCAGGATAATGACTCTAAGAGACTACATTAAGGCTGTTTTAAGAAGTCAGATAGACCTAGATTCTGGATGCATTTTCTACTTGCTAAATGCTTCATCTGTAAAATGGGGCCAGGATGTCAATCATGTGTAGTTATGGGGATTAAATGAGATAATATAAGCAGAGCATCTGGAATAAAGATACATTCAAGAAAAGTGTATTCCTTTCACGTGTTCTTAAAGAATACTGGAGATAAAGGAAGAATACATTTTTAAATAGGCAGTCCTGTGGTTAGCTGCCAAAAGCATTCTCTGTGGGAAATATTTGGGAGCTACTCAGCAAGCTATAGCTAGGGCCTTTCATTTCCTTCTGTTCTCATTTCTGACACTGCTGTCATTGTGCCCACTAATTTGGCAAGGTTGTTTTGAATTATGACCTCCCTATTCCCACCATCTGTCTTCCTCTCCAATCTAAACAGTGCATTGTCTACTCTGATCTTTTCCTATTAATGTGACTTGGTATGTACCTGTTAACTTTGTAAACTGGGATATTAAAAAAGAAAGAAAACCTTCCCAACCTTGGTACTTAAATAGCTCTGTGTTGCTGTTAAAAAAAACTTCAACATTAATTTTCTAAAAAAGAAATAAAGTAATAAAATGCAAATAATAAAAAAAAGTGTGAAGCCAAAGGATCACTTAATGTCTTGCAAAATGGAATATAAAACTACACTAATGTTAGAGCTATTTTCTGTGTTTTACTATTAGCAAATTTATCCCACTCTACTATCAAAAAGAACCTATATACTTGCTTATGAATATACTGATATGCATCTACATATCTATATATATGTATAACTGAACATGCACATAAATAGAAGATTTATGACACATGGGTAGCTAGGTAATAGAGAGAAAAACAGGCAGAGAGACAGAAATGGACCTGAAAGGATTAACATCTGATAATTGGGAGTAGGGGTAAGGGTGGGGATAAAGAAATAGAAATTTAAAATTTCATGCTACCTGGTTATGTAGTTTTAAAATTTCTTACAGTGAGGTCATATTACTTTGATGGCTTTTTAATTATTTTTAAATTTTTATTATTGTAGTGCCTAAGGATACTTTAAGACATTCCATTAATTCTTTTGGGTCACTAGGGCACTACTAAGTGTGATAAAAAAAATACACTAAGACTTCACTTTGAGAGAGATTTTACTTAGGATTTTTAAAAAGTCAGATGAAGTGCAACTCATATTTTGAGCATCTACTTACCTACAAGCACTAGGTTCAACCCAAGGGAAGGTGACGTGAAGATGTTCTCAGGGACTTTGTCCTCAGGAGGAAGAGTACTCGTGTACACACACAGCCAAGAGAGGAGGGTCTAAACCAACTTAAAAGGATCAGAAAAGCTTAGGGAGCTTTCAAGACACTGGCTCACCTCAGGGGAGGAGACTTGGCACTGATGTAGTTATGATAAATAAACCATCAGTAAAAGCAGAAGGGACTCTTCAGGTTGGGCCACTGGTCCTGGCCCTTCCCTATTATTTGACTGACTGGACAGTCTAGCTAGTTCACTCCATCCCTGGCTAGCCCAGGGAGCTTCTGAGAAAGGAAGGGGAAGAAGAAATGACTAACACTTTTTTCTCTTCAATGTTTTTGTAATGGAGGGGATGGACCACTGAACTTTGTGCATGCTAGGCAAGCACTCCACCACTGAGTTATACCCCCAGCCCAAACTTCTTTTTTTTTTTAAACTGGTAAAGTGCTTCCAGAGTTCTTCTGGCTCTGTGATTGGAATTACATCAAATTTATAGATTCATTTGATAGAAGCAACTAAAATAATCACATTCATTAAAATCTAAAATTTTATGTTAGACTATTATGCATTTACTGGGTGCTTAATAATGTAATAGTAATAAATAATATATAAACACATGTATAATCACTTAATCCTTATAACAATCCCACCATGCAGATATTGTCCCCATTTTACACATGAGAAAACTGACATTAGGTAGCTTGTTCCAGGTGGTAAAGCAAGAAAGGGGAGAAGTGGGAATTCAGATTCTAAAATGTTCCAACTGTCAGGCTGCCCAGACTTCATATTCCCAGTCAAGGACAGAAAGCATCTCTTCACTGATGTGAGCTTTTCTCCAAGTCCATCATCAGAGGACTATAGTTTTCCTTATTGGGATTCTTCCCATTTCCTGATAAATATACTAAAGGGAGATGCATTTCCTCAAAATGAAAAAAAAATGTAGGGCTTTATGAAGCAAAGCAAATAGGAATGGCTAGGAAATGCTCTTTGCTGGAAAGAGCCAATGTTACACAGACGTGTCCATTCTCCCAAAATTAATCCAGTAGAGTCAACCTGGCAGCAATGAATACACAAATAGGGCTTTGAGGGAAAATATGTCAAAAATGATCTTTGAGGGAGGTTCAAGGCACCTGGTTCAATCCCCAGCAGCACACACACACACACACACACACACATCTGGAAAGTCATCTGCAAAATATATGTGGGATTAGCCAAATTGCTTTGGGAATAAAAACTATTGAAGATAGGCTGGGCTTAAATGGTATTAACTGTGTTACAAAGTTTCAATAGTAAGATGGTTGGATACTGATGCAAAAGAAAAGAATGCTCGAAGATGGCCATCATGTAGGAAATTACTATATGATGAAGACCAAATATGAAACCAAGATGAAAGATGTACTAAATAATGAATGCTGCTGGGATAATTGACTCTGTTGCATGAAAAAGGAAGGAACAACCTGTCCAGGTCCTCAATTCACTGCTGTCAAAAA
This sequence comes from Fukomys damarensis, assembly GCF_012274545.1. Taxonomy (NCBI): domain Eukaryota; kingdom Metazoa; phylum Chordata; class Mammalia; order Rodentia; family Bathyergidae; genus Fukomys; species Fukomys damarensis. The sequence continues at coordinate 30,981,502 of NW_022900916.1, forward strand.
TAAATTACTACAGGGGCCGGGAATATAGCTCAGTGGCACCGCACCTGCCTCTCAAGCACAAGATCCTTGAGTTCGATCCCTGGTACCATAAAAATAAAATAAAAAAATCAGCCTAGAAGATATAGCAAGGCTTTATCTCAAAGTAAAATATAAAGGCCTAGGGATAGAGCTCAGTGCAAAGACCTTGAATGAGGCCCCAGGTCAAGAAGGAAGGGAAAGAAAGGGGAGGGGAGGGGAGGGGATGGAGGAAGGAAGAAAGGAAGGAAGGAAGGAAGGAAGGAAGGAAGGAAGGAAGGAAGGAAGGAAGGAAGGAAGGAAGGAAGGAAGGAAGGAAAAACAAGCAAGCGGGGAGGGGAGGGGAGCAACAACATCAGAGACAATTTCCTTGATATATAGAGCTTTTATAAGTCAATAAGAGTCCTCCAAATAAAAAATATGAAAACTACAGAGATATTTCAAAGAAATTTTTTTTTACTAAAAACTATTCAATCTCATAAGGAACTACGAATTCAGTTAGTATTGTAATATAAAAGGTTAATAAAAACTTAAAAGTTCGGTAACGATGTGGGAAAAGTAACTTTGGAAATTTCGCCAAACCTAACAAATAAAACATGATTTGTATTGCTTAGTTATACTTTAAAGACAAAATTACAAGGTATGATAAAAAATATAGTGAATAATTTTGTTTTTATTACAGTAAAAGATATATTTCCCTTAATCTCCTCCAATGCTCCTCCTTGCTGTGAACACACTTATTCCATCTTTCCGGCCACTTTCTGAAGCAGTTCTGGAAGTCCTCCTTCATGAGCGTCTAGTTGCCCTGTTGTGGCTGACTCGATGTCCCCAGTAGATTAAAAATGTTTATGTTTCATGGTCATTTTCACTTTGGGGAAGAGCCAGAAGTCACGGGATGCCAGATCCAGTGAATAACGTGGATGAGAACACCGTGTCATATTTTTAAAAGCCCACTTTTCGTCACTGGGCAGCAGTACGCATTTTTATCACTCCTTGTAAAGACATGAAAGAAGAAGCCTTCCAGAATTGCTTTAGAATGTGGCAAGAATGATGGGGCAGTTGTATTCAAAGTGAGGGCGTATTTTCAGAAAGATTAATAATAATATGTTTTAACTATAACAAAATTTTTAAATGTAAACGTTCTTTCTCCCCCCCCCTTTCTTTGTTTCAGTACCAGGGATCAAACTCAGAATTTTGTGCTTGTGAGGCAGGCATAGCACCACTGAGTTAAATCCCCAACCCATCACTGTATATTTCAAACACATCTTGTACTTGTGGATTTGTCTACCAATTCGCTATGTAATGAAATTACTTTTTTTGTTTGTTTTTACTTTCCTTTAAATCCCCCTATATCCACTCCACTGGAATAAAGGAAAAAAAGGCCACGTGTTTAGTGCTGTGCTTGCAGCTTTAGGTCTGCAAACTCATCTATTGTTGCCATCAATCCCCAGGTTGCACAATGTGGGAAATGATAAAGGAAAGGAAGTTAGAAGGTACAAAACAGAATCTTTGACAACTATGCTATTTTTGCCAGCTGCAGGGAAATCCCATGATAGAGACCAGGGGAAGTAAATATAACGGTCCTTTCCATTAACGTGTCCGTACCCCTCAGGTATAGTCTGTGTTGCTTTCATACTTGAAGATCATGTGAAGATACATCCTTGAGTGTGACCTCTGATTCAGATGTTCAGTCCAGCAAGTACAAAAATGAAAATTGTCAGCATCCATGAAATCATTCCACTTAGAGACTAGAGGAAGGCCCATCTTTTTTTGTTCTTGTTGTTCTCTCATACACAAGTGTGGAAGTAAAAGTTATCTCATTATATAATGCTCTAATAAATCAATGTGCATTCCCTGTATTTTTAATACAGTATGTCTCATCCCATGAAAAGTACCCAGTATCATGGTGGACAGATCTTGTTCATCTCATTTTTTAAAAGGAGACAAGATAACAAGTGACTTGTTCAAGGACATGCTCCTAATTACAGGCAGAACCAGAGCTGAGACCCAGGGACCCTGAGTTGCCTAGGGTGCTCTCTCTGTCCTGGGGTACATTAATCTCCTTTGAGTGTGTTGGCACAGATATGTCAGATTGGGGAAGTTGCTATGCAATGTACAACACAGTTACTTCAGCAATGAACCATCCTCACTATAGTCCCACCCACCACCATGACACCTGCCAACCCTGTTTCCATGCCTGAGTTCTGGCATCACTACACAACCTGTTCCTTCAGCTTCAAAGGTATCATAGGGCTAGGGATATAATTCAGTAGTACAGAAGTTAACATATACAAGGCCCTGGATTCCATCCCCAGCATCAGGGGAAAAACTCAGCTGTTCCAAAGTACCACATCTCCTCCCTTCTCCAAAGCATCCCTGATCACTCACTTCTTGCACTACTTCTTCACTTATGGTTTGGATCAAACATGTCCCCAAAAAGGCTTAGGTGCTCAGAAGTGGGGCTTTTGGGAAGTGATTAGATCATGGGAGAGCTAGCCTCAACCTCATTGATGGTTAATCCATTGATAAGTTCAAAACTGAATGTGCTGTTACGATGTGGGCCTTGTGGGAGAATGCAGATCACTGGGAGCATAACTTGGAAAGGAATATTTGTTGTCAGATTCTTCCCCTCTCTCTGGCTCTTTCTGCTTTCTCTGCTTCCTGGCAGCCATGCAGTGAGCAGCTTCCCCTTGCCATGCCCTTCCACGGTTGCGTCTCTGCCCTGGAGACCCCCAGCCGTGGACTGAAACTGCTGAAACAGAGCTAAAATAAACCTTTTCTCCTTTTTGTTTGTCGGACATTTGGTCACAATGATGAAATGCTGACCAGAACAACACTCATCCTATCCCCTTGCATTTTCTGTTTGTTTCTCATTCTATGTCCAGTTCTGAGAACACCATCAAGAGCCTCTACTTCCTTTTAAGGACCTGGACCAACACTGCCCAGAGCAATTCAACACAAGAGAGACAGAAGTCATACATCATCCAGTTTTGTATTTTCTGTTAACCACATTAAAAAGATAAACACTTGAAGCTTTTTAATAATATATTTTATTCAACACAATATAGCCAAGATATTATTTTAATATCATATCTATATAAAAATCGCTAACAACATACCTTCAATTCTCTTCACATTAAATTTTGGGAACCTGGTGTATGCTTTTACATTATAGGACATCTCAGCCACATTTCAAAGGCTCAGTAGCCACAAGAGGCTAACAGCTACCAAATTGGACAGCACAGAATTTGATTCTTTTTTTTTCCGTACTGGGGATCGAATTCAAGTCCTTACGCTTGTGAGGCAGTCATCAGAACCACTGAGCTAAATCCGCAGCCCCAGAATTTGATTCTTACCTCAAAGAAAATGGTGATTTCTTAAAATTAACTTTTGTATATTTGTATTTTTATCGTTCTCCACCAAACATACTTATATATTGGGTTTTTAAATTTTATTTTATTGTATTTCATAAAGCTGAGAATGAAGCCCAGGGCCTCAAACTTGCTAGCACTCTACCACCGAGCTTTGTTCCCAGCCCTACATATATTTAAAGCTTGTTATTTTGAATTTTCTTAGGCATATCTTGTTATTGAATTATCTTAGACTTATCTTCACATTCATACACAATAGATTTTTTTGTGTTTTTTTTTTTTTTTTTTTTT
>NW_022900916.1:30985342-31018930 GCF_012274545.1 Fukomys damarensis
GTACCGGGGATCGAACTCTGGTCCTTGAGCTTGCGAGGCAGGCGGCGGCACCACTGAGCTAAATCCCCGGTCCAATGCAAGTTTTTTTTAATGCACATTTTTCTTCAGCATAACATATCTACCCACACCTAGTATCCATCTACCCCACTGTCTCAAGACATCCTTCCTGTTCTCTGCCTCCTCCCCTTCTCCTTCCCACATCACAGGCTATGAACACAGAATATGAGAACGTCCATGTCCACACCACCACTGTATAAACGCTAAACCCACACACAATCTCTACTCCTGCTTCAGTAGATTGAGTCACTGATCATAACATGCGAACTTCAAATGCAAAATATAGATAAACCTGATTTCAGTGCAAGTTATTTTAAAATGGGTTGTTATTTACTTCTACTTACAATTAATACACTCCAAAAAAAAAAAAAAAAACTAGATAAATGGACCGCTTAGGGTTTTTTCCAAATAAGTTGGCCAAACACAAACAGAAGCATCTAATTTTGAAATAATATACTTCCCACCTCAGAGATTTTGGTCGAAATTAAGGTTTTAGTTCTTTAGTGAACATGAGGTGGACACAGATAAAGAAGTTCAAGGGTCTTGAAATAAACTATGGTAAAGTCCCTTACTTTAAATACCTAAGGATTTTTTAATTCATGGAACCACTTGGTTTCAAGTGTTTGCCATCCTAACAACGGCAAAGGTGCCCTTTTCCCCCAGGCTTTGAAAGGAGGCATGTGGAACTTCAGACTGGGGAATCGCAGGACCTGGACTTGGATTCTCACTGTCAGTTTCAGGTCAGCTTTATGACCTTGGTGGTCTGTTTGCCTTGCTCAGTTCAGCCTCCTCACTGTAAAAACGGGGTTGACAGAAAACTTGCTCAGGATGCCTCCTGCTCTACCACTCCTGGCCCACTTTCTAGATACTCCATTATCCCCAGAGCACTTGTTTCCTCCTGCCATCTCCTCCTTCCCAAAAGACAAGATGGCTGGCAGCAAGGCAGTGAAAAGGGAAGGGGAAATAATCTAAAATGAGTCACCTTTCAAGAACTTGCCATTCTCTGTTACCTATGTGCTTACTCATGGTGCCAAATCAGCTCTTCCAAGGCAGCTTTCTTTTGTACAGTATTTGTTATGTGCACTGCTCCAGGTTGATTCTTACACTCTACACCCACCTCTTTTAAGAGCTGCTTGTAGGTACAAAACAGTATCTAAGTTGTGCATCAGACATCAGCAGCCATATAGCCAACTTTAGCTGAGCCTGAGGAAAATCAGATCAAAATGTGGTTTTGTATTGCTTTGACAAGTTAGAGAAAATAATAGCAGCTCTCCAAACTTCCCACTCACCCCCTAGGACTCTGCCAAATGCTAAAATTTAACTAGCTACAGGAATCACTCCCTACCTTAAACCCAGGAGAGACTTCTCTCCAAGGCTAAAATCTGGGAGCAGCCGTTGTTGGCTGTGGTCTGTGCTGCTTACCCCCTGGCCTGATTTTTCATGCTGCCATTTTGAATTAACATAGGTTTCAGCTGCAAGTGATGCATCTTTAGCCAGGCATGGAGCACAGCACGCGCGCGCGTTCACACACACACCCCAAGAAGCTAGACACGGGCATAGATTAAGGTACTTGTAAGCCAAATTGCAAAAACAAGCCATATTACTTGAACCCCTAGCAAGTCAGCTTTGAGTCACTGAAAATAAGTTTCTTTAGCTGAAAATGGACGTTTTTAACCCCTAACTACTAATTTTCACCAATTCTCTAAAATTCAAGGATCCCTCCTGTTTTGTACACCTCAAGGGTTAGGTCGCCAAATAATCGGTCCTCAAACAAAAAAGCAAAGCGAGGAGGCACAGGTAAACTGAGGACATCTCGGAAAGACACAGGTGCCTTTTTAAATAAGTGCCCAGACCACCCCGACCCAGCCGAGAACGCCCAGGTGCAGCCTGGGGAGAAGTTGTATTAAGTCCTCAGCACTGCCTGCACAAACGACAACAGCAGCATGCTTTGGCCTGAGGAGATCGCAGGCCCCGGGACACGTGCGGTGGTCGCGGGCCAGGGCAGAGCCCAGCCCGGGGCCGCAGCCTGCAGTCGGCCATGTTCGCCGCGAACTCGCAGCTCCGCAGGTACCTCGGCGAAGGAGCCGGGCTCGCTCGGCCAGAGCGCAGGTGTGACTGCCCCGCGGGCATACAGCGGGGGGGGGGGGCGGCAACTTGGCGGGCCGGAAAAATACACGGGAAAAGCAACTGAGAGCGGGGAGGGGGGTTCTTGGAGTTAAAGGAGTGGGAGGATAAGTGGGAGTGCGGGACGGCAGGCTCCTGAGCCCCGCGGTGGGGTGTCCCTTTCCTGCGCCCCCGCAGCCTCCGATCCCGAGTCTCCCTGTCCCCAGCCGAGACCATCTCTCCTCTGATTGCCCAGATCCCCAGCTCGCCTAAGCCAGCACCGTGGGCTCTGAGGGACGGAGATGGCGGACCGAGGGGAAACCCGCCCAGGGAAGGGGCGCTGCGGACGCCCTGCACTCAGGGTCGCAGCTCACCTGCTGGGCGATGGACTCCGGGATCGGCCTTAGGTGCGAAGGCAGCGACCACCGAGATGCAGGAGCTGCCACGGCCAGATTACTGCGGCGACATCGGGGGCTGTGGCTGCAGTGGCGAAGGCGGCGCCCCGCCCTCCAGATTCGCAGCGCTCTGGGTCCCCGCCGCCCCCGACAACAGCTGGTCGGGTCACGTGTCGTCGGGCCCTCCCTCCCTTCTTGTCCCCTCCCCTCCTAGCGCTCGAGGTCCCCGGGTCCCGCCTCTGGCCACCAGGGCTACAGTACTAGGCTCCGCCTGCTGGAGGGACGGCCCGGGGACTGACTTCATCAAGAAGTAGCTCCTCTTTGCTTGATTTTTTTGTCTCGGTGTGGCTCTCCCAGAGGAGAGACCTGAGCTTTAAGGAGCGAGGCCCACCTTCAGGCCGGCGCCTCTCCCCGCCGGTGGGTCGCTGTGCTCGGCATTGGCGCCTAGGCAGGATTTCCCAGCGGAAAACTGTTGTCTTACGCGTCTTTAATACGTGTGTCCCACTCGACTCCCTGGTTGAAGACCACGTTGATACGCCAGACCTTTGTATATTATGGCCCGAAGAGTTTAAGTAACTCACCTAAGAGCACACAGCAAGTAGCAAAGACAAGATTTCATGCCAGGGCTAGTAAATTTGTACAGGGGTGCACTGTGTGTGTGTGTGTGTGTGTGTGTGTGTGTGTGTGTCCGTCTGTTGCCAAAACACAGATTCTGTCTTTTATAAATTAATAAGAAAAGACCGTATCAAAGGAGAAGAGATAATTCAAGGTTTTAATATAGTGCTACCCCGGCCCTTGAAAAGACGCTCAAAGTCACCTGTGAATCAAATATACAAGGTAGTATTTCCACCTATCAGATAAGCAAAACTCAAACCTCCATGGAGGACAATTTGGCAATATCTCTCAGAATAAGGAATGTACGTATAGACATGGACCAATGATTGCCCTTCTGCAATGTATCCTACAGATGCACTGACATAGGTGTCAAAGGAGCACAAGGTCAGCCATTGTACATTATTTGTACTAGCAAAGATGGGGAGAAAACACCACCTATGGAAAGACTGATGCCAGGCTAGGTGGCTCACACCTGTAATACCAACAATCTGCAGCCCAACCTGAACAACTTATCCAGATGCTGTTTCGAGATTTTTTTTTTTTATTTTTTTTTTTAAGGTGTGGAGATGTGGCTCGGTGCAAAGGCCCTCGGTTCAATCCCCAATCACACATGCACACACATACACACACACACACGCACAAAAACTGTACAAATAATTACACCATCAATACCATGGAACGCTATGCAGCATTTTTTTACAAAAAAATGAGAATGATCTCTATGTAGTCATACAAAAAGGTTTCCAAAGTATATGAGGTGAAAGATTTTTTTAAAGCTAGGTACATAACATTGTGTGTTATATTACAGGAAGAAAAAAAAAATATATATATATGTCTGTACTTATATTTGCCAATATAAGGTATCTTTAGAATACACAGAAAACTGCAATAGTAGATGCCACCATTTACTTGGATGAAAAGCTTGGGTGACTGACTGCTAAGGACAAATGGAGACTTTTTCCCATGCCTTTGGAATATTATGTGTATTTGCAGTTTTGGGTATGAGTGAACAGACAGCAAAAGAGAACTGAAGGAATCAGTGTAACTACTGAAGAACAGAGCATTACTTCATAGAGTCTTGGTACACAAAGCTGCCTTTTGTTCATTTACTCCAACGGAGGAAACTGTAGCCCAGTGATTTTAAATAATCAATACTAGAAAATCCTAAAGAGCTTGTTTCTGCGGCCCCATCCAGATCTACTGGATTGAGTCTCTAAGGCTGAAGCCAGGGAACTTTCATTTTTTTCATGCTTGCTGGTGTTTCTCTTGCACATTAAAGTCTGTGAGCCACTGTTTTTTTGTTTGTTTGTTTGTTTGGGGGTTTTTATTGTTTTTTGTTTTTTGAGACAGTTTCTCGCTATGTAGTTCAGACTGCCCTGGAACTCACTGTGTAGCCCAGGCTGGTCTCAAACTCACAGCAATCCTCCTGTCTCAGCCTTCTGAGTGCTGGGATTACAGGCATGCACCACTACACCCCGCTGTGAGCCACCATTTTAAGGATCCAGTTTAATGGTACTCAGGAAGTCACCCCCTCTAGAAAAGCAAATTCAATGCTATGATTTCCTGGCACCTTGTGTGTCACTTCTCATGTGCAGAACAGCACTGGTACACCATGCTGATCCTTTGGCAGAAGGAGCCAAGTGGCAGGTAAGGTCTTAGTATATAAGACGTGGGAGCCTCCTAACCTACCTACTTGTCCTGATTTTTTTGGTGGTGGTGGTACTGAGAATTAAAACTAGAGCCTTCATACAGCTACATACCAGTCCTTTTTCATTCTTTATCTTGAGATAGTACCTCACTAAGTTGCCCAGGCTGGGTTCAAACTTGTGATCCTCCTGCCTCAGCTTCCTAGAATGCTAGGATTATAAGCATGTGCCACCATACCTGGCTTTGTCCTGAAATCTTTGAAGCCCATTGGTGTCCCCACACAGCCACAAAGACTGCATGGCAGGAGCCTCCAGAACATGTGATGACAGAGGATTTACTGTCCCCCAGGTCTGAATGGCAAAGTTATTACCTGGTCTGATTAATATTTAAGAAGTAGCAATACATTTGTTTCAGCTTTGTATAGGAGAGACAGTTCCTGCTGCCATTCAAGTCACAGAAATAGAGATAAGGGAACAGAACGCTCCAACAAATATAGAGAACATCATGAAATATCAGTTAGGGCTTTCATCACTAGCCTCTATCAATGATGTGAAAATTAGCTGCAGATAAATTACAAGATTTCTGTGAGCTAGCTGGCAGGGAAAAATTGTCTTAAAAAACATGCAATTGTTACACAATCATTTAAATTTCATATAACCATGTTCCAAGACCTAAGAGGTAATAAATAAAAGTGTACCAGATAACCCTCCCATAGAAGTAGGCAAAGCCTTTTCCTTTTACAGAAAAACACAAAAGCAAAGAAAAGTGAGTGGAGATTTCAGCTTTTGTGCATTGTCATGCAGGGTTAATCACAAATCTCCCTCTAGGGAAGTGACACTATAGAAACATTTCTGGTTTTATTTACAAGTAGTAAAGTGAAAATAAGATTACCAAGGAAACCATAAAATATTCAATCCTAATAGATTTGAAAAGTATAGAACTGTATTTCTTCATGTACTAGCCCCTCCCTGTTTAGATTACTATTAAGAACCTTTATAGATTTTTAGTTCATTATGAACATGAGCAATGAATTGGTTTCTGTAACAAACCACCACAAACTTGGTGGCTTAAAACAACAGAAACTTATTCTCTCATAGTTCTAAGGTGAGAAGTCTGAGAAAGCAAAACATTACACCATTCAGAGACTGTGGGGAAGAATCTATTGCCGGCCAGGGCCAATGTCTGGTGGCTGCCAGCATTCCTTAGCTTGTGGTCACATCACACCAATCTTCTAGGCCAGCATCTTCTAAACTCTGTCTGTGTTCTATAGTTTCCATTATGACCAAATCTCCCTGTGCCTCTAGCATTGGGATACATAGGATTGTATATAGGGCCCATGCCTGGTGACCCAGGATAATCCTCCCTTCTCAACGTCCTTAGTTTAATGATATAGAGAGCCTTTCTGCTGACATATAAGATAATATCCACAGATTTCTTGGATTAGAGCATAGGTATCTTTTATCAGGCCATTTTCATCCTGTTGCAGGTTGTATTTTTATTTTACTTTAATATTTTTTAATTTCTCTATTTTGTTTTTCTCATGGATATTTATAGCTTTCTCTCTAATTTTCAAATATTTGAGTTTGAGGATATTATTGCTAGTTTACTCTCATGTTTTTAGCAGTGCTGGGAACCAAACTCATGGCCTTGTGTGTGCTAAGCAAGTGCTGTACCACTGACCTCCATCCCTATCCCTAATTGATTCTAATGTAATTCTGTTTTGGTCTCAGAAAATATATTATTCCAGTCCTTTAAATGTTATAGAGATTTATTTTATGATTCAGATGTGGGCCATCTTAGTGTTTCATGTGTACTTCAAAAACCTGTCTATTCTTCTGTTATTGAGTATAGTTTTATAAAAATCAACTAGATCAAGTTGCTTGTTAGATTTTTCAAATCTTTTCTGTCCATAATGATTTTTCTTCCTATTCTGTCAGTTATGAGAGAGGACTGCTGAAATCTTGGATTATATTTGTGGATCTTTCTGTTTGTCTCAGTTCTATCAGTTTGAGCTTCTTGTATTTTGAAGCATTGTTGTGAGATGTATGCACATTTAGGGTTGTTATGAGTTATTTTTAAATGTTTCTTTAAAAAAACTGATAATATTCATTATCCTGAAGATAACCTCATCCACCTCAGTGGTTGTATGGCACATTTTTTTCCGTCCTTTTTTCTCTGGATTTATATGATAGTGGGTTATATGAACCAAATAGAATTAGGACTCCTGCAAATCCCAAGATCTGCAGATGCTAGTTCCTTATATAATAACATACTATCTGCATATAACCTATGCATATCTTAAGTATACCTTAAATCATATCTAATATTTATAATACCTAACACAATGTAAATGCCATATACATAGTTGTTATACTGTATTGTTGAAGAAGTAATGGCAAGAAAAAATCTGTACTACTTAGCACACACACAATTTTTAAAATGTATTTTCCCTCCTTGGTTGAATCCAAGGATGTGGAACCCGAGGCTACAAAGAACTCGCTGTGCACCTGTACATGAATAAATGTATTGTGTGCTGCATCACAGTGTCATGAGGGTTATGCAAAGACAAATACACTGCTTTAGCATAGTGGGACATGTTAACAAGTTTATATACGAGGATTACCCAAACATTGACAATTTTTTAAGTTATCACCAATGATTTTGCCTTTTCTTCTAATCAGTATTATCAAATGTCTAAAAAACTCTATACATTGATTCTGAGATAACATATATGTAATTGAGAAATGCCTTTAGCACATTGCATATGGATATATTTTCCACTTAGTGCTTCTTTTAGTGTGTAATGGTAGGAGGAGGAAAAAATTATCTGTCATGGGGTAAATCTCACGGGGATCAACTAGACAATGTTATGCGAAGGAGACACGCATGAGTAAGAAAGCCTCGTAATTGCCTCGCGCATCACCTTTAAGAATCAAAGGAAGGAGCTGCCAGTAAAGCCATGAAAGATGAGAACGAAAAGCACTAGTCAAGATTAGGTACGGCGCCGGTCACGTGGGCTGCGCCTGCGGGGGAAGTGGGGGGCGGCTGGCTGGGCCAGTGCGGAGAACCGGAAATGGTGGTGGACTAGGTCTGTGCGGCTGCGTGGGCCTCGGCTGCGCGGACTGAAGGAGACTGAAGGCGCTGGGGGGACCCTGATGTGGCACCAAAGGAAATGAACTCCACAGCCCACAGGCCACCCGCCCATCCCGGTCTCCCCCAGCCAGCGTTTCCCCCGGGGCAGACTGCGCGGGTGGTGTTCAATACGCCACCAGCGAAACAAATGAACACGCCTTCTCGGCCCCGGCAGCGCTCTACCCTACCCCGACCCAGCCCCACAGCAGTGCAGCCTTCTGCAGAGTGCAGCCCCTGCCCTCCCTGGCCCAGCTGTCTACCCTGCTGGATCCCAAGTAATGATGATCCCTTCCCAGATCTCCTACTCGGCCTCCCAGGGGGCCTACTACATTCCCCAGAAAGGGGCGTTCCACATATGTTGTCCCAACATAGCAGTACCCTGTGCAGCCAAGAGCCCCAAGCTTCTATGTGGGTGCAAGTCCTACTGAGTTTGGGACCTACGCTGTAGCCTACTACCCAGCCCAAAGCGTGGAGCAGTTTCCTGCTGGTGGGACCCCTCCCCGGCTTCACTGAGCCAGCCACCCCAGATAGCTCCCAAGAGGGAAAGTAAAACTATCCGAATTTGAGATCCAAACCAAGGAGGGAAAGATATCACGGAGGAGGTCAAGTCTGGAGCCCGAACTGCCTCCACACCCACCCCTCCCCACAAGGGAGGCGGTTTGGAGCCTGAACCTAATGGGGAGACCCCCAGGTCGCTGTCATTGTCTGGCCAGATGACCAGTCTCAGGGAACACTCCTTGAGTACTCCTTGGGAGCCTGCCAGGACTGCCTGGCCCAAAGCACAGCCCTTCAGAGTCCCAGCCTTCATCACTATCTCCTACCCCATCTCCACTCCCAATCTTGGAACCTGGGTCTTAGCCTAATCTCGGTGTTCTCTCTCTTCCTGGGGACACTATGACAACTCAGATGATACAAATGTCTGTAGAAGAATCAACTCCCATCTCCCATGAAACTGAAGAGCTATATTGCCTCTCTCCAGAACCCACTCCTCTTGCCAACCCAAACTGGAATTAGAAGTGACACTTAGCACACCAATTCCAGTATCCAAGTTCTCTTCCAGTCCGCTGCAGATTCCTGACCCCCTGGAATCTCACATGGTAGAAGTTCCTGAGGCTAATGGTAGAGTGCCATCCAAGGAGCTGGGACCAGAGGTGGAGTCAAGCCCAGAGGTTGCCCCTCTTCTGCCTGTGGCTTGCCCTTCAGAATATCCTGAGCCCATTGCTCCAACCGCCCAACCCAAGGAACTGCTCAACGGAGCCTCCTCACCACCAACTGCAGACTTGAGCCTGGTCAGTGAGCCAGAGGAGCAGGCTAAGGAGGTTACTGTGTCAGTGCCCCCCATCCTCTCTGCCACTTCATCTTCAATTCTCTAGATGCTTCTCCTCAGGAGGAGGAAATGGAAGAAGAGGAGGAAGAGGAGGAGGAACAGGAAGAAGGAAGAGAAGCTGAAGCCAAGAATGAGAAGGGTGGAGAGGATCTCTCCCTAGAAAGTCCACCTGTCTCAGCCACTCATCCCCAAATTTGGAGGTGGCGGCAGCCACCCAAGGGGCAGTATCTGTGCCAAGGAGAAGATGGAAGATTAAGGAGCTAAATAAGGAGGCTGTGGGAGACCTCCTAGATGCCTTCAAAGGGGCAAACCCACTAGTACCAGAGGCAGAGAATCAGCCTCCTGTAGGCAACAACCCAGGCCCAGAGTCGGAGGGCAGTGGTGTGCCCCTGAGGCCCAAGGAAGCAAGGAGGACAAAATCCAGAATGCTGAGAACATTCAGTCAGATCAGTGGGAGCCACTAATCTTGAGGAGAAAAAGCGTTACAACCAAGAGTTCCTGCTTGGCTTTCAGTTCATCTTTGCCAGCATGCAGAAGCTGGAGAGGTTGCCCCATATCACTGACGTGGTGCTGGACAAGGCCAATAAGAGTCCGCTGTGGCTGCTGGATCCCTCAAGACTACCCAGCATAAACTGTGACCCAGACTTCACTCCATCCTTTGCCAACCTTGGCCAACCAGCCCTTAGCAGTCGTGGGCCCCTGAGGGGTGGGCCAGGTGGGGAGCTGCCCTGAGGGCTGGCTGGATTGGAACCGAGGTGCTCTCAGCAGGGCTCCTGAAAAGAACCATGCAAGATCATTGCTACATCTCCCGGGATTTAGCTCAGTGGTTCTGGTGCCTGCCTGCGTAAGGTCCTGAGTTCCATCCCCGGTACCAAAAAAAAAAAAAGATCATTGCCACAGTGTTAATGACTGAATGTATAAAACTGAATAAAGCAGAAAAGGCCTGGAAGCCCAGCAGCAAGCAGACAGCAGATGATAACAAATGGGGGGAAGAGGATGCTGATGGCACTGAGACCCAGGACCTCTTCTGTAGACTGTGCTCCATCCTGAATAAGCTCACACTCCAGATGTTCCAGCAGCTGATGAAGCAAGTGACACAGCTGCCCTCAACACTGAGGACCACCTGAAAGGAGTCACTGACCTCATCTTCAAGAAGACCATTTCAGAGCCCAACTTCCAACATGTGCCACTGCCTCATGGCGCTGAAAGTGCCCACTACAGAAAAGCCATTGGTGACAGTTAACTTCCGAAAACTGTTATTGAATCGATGTCAGAAGAAGTTTGAGAAAGACAAAGATGATGATGAAGTTTTTGAGAAAAAGCAAAAGGAAATGGATGAAGCTGCTATGGCAGAGGAGCGGGGCCGTCTGAAGGAGTTAGAAGAGGCTCGGGACACTGCCTGATGGTGCTCTTTAGGGAACATCAAGTTTATCGGTGAGTTGTTCAAGTTCAGGATGTTAACTAAGTGATTATGCATGACTGCGTGGTCAGACTACTTAAGAACCATGATGAGGAGTCCCTGGAATGCCCCTGCCACCTTCTCACCACCATTGGGGGAGCCAAGCCATGAATGGATCAGTATTTCAACCAGATGGAAATGATCATTAAAGAAAAGAAGTAGTCATCTCGCATCTGCTTTATGCTTCAGGATGTGCTGGATCTGTGACAGAGAAATTGGGTACCACACCATGGAGATCAGGGTTCCAAGACTATTGAGCAGATCCACAAGGAGGCCAAGATGAAGCATTGCAAACATATCAAAGTGCAGCAGCTCATGGCCAAGGGCAGCTACAAGCATTGGGGAGGCCCTCCAGGCCCGCCCAGTAGTCATGGCCTCCCACTTGTGGACGATGGTAGCTGGAACACAGTCCCCATCAGCAAAGGCAGCTGCCCCATTGACACCTCAAGACTCACCAAGATCACAAAGCCTGGCTCCGCTGAGTCCAACAATCAGCTCTTTGCACCAGGAAGGAGACTGAGCTGGGGCAAGGGTAGCAGTGGGGGCTAAGGAGCCAAGCCCTCCAATGCAGCATCAGAACCTGCTCGTCCAGCCTCTAGTACCTTGAATGGCTTCTCAGACCTTCAATAGGCAGTACCTAGGGAGAGCACAGATAACAAATGAGTGGTACAGAGGAGCACCTTGAGCCGGGAACGAAGGGAGAAAGCTGGGGACCGGGGGATCGAGTAGAGCAGAATGAACGGGGTGGGAACTGTGGGGACCGATCAGATCCTGCGTGGACACCCACCACCAAGCGAAGTTTCAGCAAAGAAGTGAAAGAGCGGAATAGAGAGCGTCCTTCCCAGCCTGAGGGATTGCACAAGACCGCGAGCCTCACGGAGGACCGGGACTGGAGCCGGGACACTGTGAAGCTGGAAGCCGTGCTCCCACTAGTGAACCCCTGAAGGCTGCTGCCTGAGGAGGAGCCGGAGAAGAAGTCCAAGGCCATCACTGAGGAGCATCTCCATCTCAAAGACGTGAAGGAAGCAGTGCGGTGTGTGCAGGAGCTGGCCTCGCCCTCCCTGCTCTTCATCTTTGTGCGGCACAGTAACCAGTCCATGCTGGAGCGCAGCCCCATCGCGTGAGCACATGGGGAAGCTGCACCAGGGGCTGCTGTGTGCCGGGCACCTCTCCACCGCCCAGAACTACCGAGGGCTGTGTGAAACCCTGGGATTGGCTGAGGACATGGAGATTGGCATCCCCCGTGTGTGGCTTTACCTGGCAGAACTGGTAATGCCCATTCTGCAGGAAGGTGGGGTGCCCACGGGAGAACTGTTCAGGGAGATTACAAAGCCTTGGAGACCTTCGGGAAAAGCTGCTTCCCTCTTATTGGAGATCGTAGGGCTCCTATGCAAAAGCATGGGTCCCAAAAAGGTGGGGATGCTATGGCGAGAGGCTGAGCTCAGCTGGAAGGAGTTTCTACCCGATGGCCAAGATGTTAATGCATTCGCTGCTGAACAGAAGGTGGAGTATACTCCGGGACAGGAGTCGGATGCCCCTGGGCAGAGGGCACTCCCCTTTGAGGAGCTGAGCAAGCAGCTGGAGAAGCTGCGGCAGGAGGGCAACAGTAACCAGCAGGTGTTCCACTGGATGGAAGACAATCTGAGCAAGCAGCAGAGCATCTAGCACGTTAGCTCAAGCCCTCACGACAGCTGTTCTGCGATTATCCGAGTCTTCTCTCCAAGTGGATGTTGCGGTGCTGAAAGCACAAGAGTGACTGCTACAGAAGCACCCATGTGACGAACAGAAGGAGCTACAAGCGCTCTATGCCCTCCAGGCCTTGTAGTGGCAGCCCCCAACCTGCTTCGAATGTTCTTCGATGACGTGGTGGTGGAGGAGGAAGCACTCTACAGCTGGGAGAGCAGCAAGGACCCCGCTGAGCAGTTGGGCAAAGGCGTGGCCCTAAAATCTGTCACAGCCTTCTTCAAATGGCTTGGGAGGCTAAGGAGGAGGAGTCTGACACAACTGAGGGTGGGTGGGGCTGGGGACGTGAGCGCCAGGGACGCCAACGCCCGCCCCCCCTCCTGGACTGCAGGGAGGGGCAACGGAGGGGGTGGCAGCAGGTGCCTGTAGTGCGATGTGTCTGAGCTAGAAAGTGGCTGAAGAGGCAGGAAGGCTGGGGCTGCCTCCAGGATGTGCCAGGTGTCCCTCTCCTTCCCCCGGGGCAGAGATATATTATATAGAAAGTCTTGAAATTCGGTGTCTTGCGGGGGCACTTGCCCCAGCCCCCGCACCACCCTTGCTGCTGCCTGGGAAGGGGGGACGGGGACACAGTGCCTGTAATTATTAAACATGAATTCAATAAAAAAAAAAAAAGATTAGCCAGCCACCTGTCTTCATTCTATGACAGCGGTGTTTAGAAGGTTAGTTTTCTGCATTTAGTTGCCATAGTAACAGACCTCTAGCATGCCCTCAGATCAATTTGCAGAGTTACTGCCCATATTGGGTATAAGCAACATAAAGAGATTATTCAGTTGTTAGAATCTATCTTTAAATTATTTTTAGAATTTAAATAATCCATCAAGTCCTTTGGATATATAATTTAGACAACTATACATTTAAAATCTTTATTATTAAAATCATTATTGGGTGATGAATTTAGAAATTTAATTCTTCAACTATATTATTTTAATGATGGCTACTAATTAATTTAAAATAATCCATTAATGTTTTATATCTCATTGTAAACACACATTTATTATATATGCTTCATACTCATTACTAGATGTTTAGGAATCATAGATGCAGCTAATTGCATGGATAATTTAAAGGGAATGTTGAGACTTGGTCTTGGCATCATCAAAGAGCAGATTAGATAGTGAAACTTATGACCTTCAATTTAACCCTTTTTTGCTGACGCATATACTATATTCATAATATATATCATATTTTTTTTCTTTGTTGAGATCAAACCCAGGGCCTCATGCATGCTAGACAAGTGCTCTATCACTAAGTGACACACCCAGTACTGATTTTTTTTCTTATTTTCACAAGTATGGAAAAGATCTAGCTGACCCTATATACAATGTTAAAATAGGACTTGTTTTTAATATTCTAGAGACAACTGAAGCCACTTTTTAGTAGTTTATGAAGAATTGTACATGTTGAACTTCTTATATCTGCAATTTTAACAGCACTGCTCAATTAAGATAATGTCTTTAAAAGAGGTTACTATTAATTATTTTCTACTTCAGTGAACTAAACAGTCTCACATTGCAGTAGGAATTTTCAGTTAAAGGAAGATTTCTCTTACATGATGAGTGGTTTCAAAGACTATTAATAATATTCAATAAAAATTAAACTTGGGGCCAGAGATTTAGCTCAGTGGTACCACTACCTGCCTTGCAAGAACGAGGTCCTGAGTTTGATCCCTGGTATAAAAATAAACAAATAAATAAACGTGAAAATTATTTTACTGCCAAATGAAATTATTGGAGGACTTATTTATTGTTACCCTAGACAGAAAGGGTTGGGCTTTCAGGATTATTAGAAAATGTGCAAAATGGGCAAAACCCTAGAGAGAGTGGACCGATGGCTGGGGGCTTCTGGGATGGTGGGGAGCAACTGCAGGATTCTTCCTGAGGTGATGAAAGTGTTCCATAATTAACTGTGTTGATGGTTGTACAACCCTGTGAATATATTGAAATTTATCAAGCTATGAAAAATGACTGTACTACAATATTGACATTACAAAAACTAAAATAACTCCACTCCCTCAAAAAGAAATATTAGAAACCCCTGAACAATGCCCAACTTAGAGGAAATAGGAGAGTGACAAAGAATTAATAGTTTTGAAGATATGCTGCCATAGTAGTAAAGTGTTAGGAAAAAAAAAAACAACACTGGGAGTAGAGTTGATTTACTGCCTGGTCTTAATGTAAAAATCAATTAACTTTGGTAGGCTGCTTAATTTTCTTTAGATTATGATACAAAACATAAGCCCTTGGCTACTTCTATATGTGGCAAGGAAAAAAAAGCACATGACATCTTGTGAAAGACTATATTCCTTATAAAATTTAGCCAAAAGAATACAAGTAAATATTCTCAAAGAATCATTGATAGAAAGATAGCATGAGAAAACAGTTATGCTCTGGGAAAAGCTGGTAATTCTAAATGGGAATTTCATTGCAAGACCCTTCTTAAAAGTTCTTCCATTTTCCTGCAAGTAAAATGATACCTCTTATCTAAAGCAAATCTCTTTGTATTTGTAGTACTATTCTTATCGGTATTCTACATAAGTTTAACTATTGATTTAATTAAATTTAGCTACTAAAAAAGATCCAGATGTCTTAAATAGAATGCATTCTACAGAAAAACAGCTACATAATACTAAGAGATATAAGCATAATGGGAAAGAGCCACTAATATGTGGTTGATTATTGTACATTCTAGTCTCTTAACCACAAATAAAAAACAGATTCAGAATTATTTTAACACGTATTCTGGCAGAGCAAGCCCAACAGATAAATGAGAAAATGCTACATAGGAAATTGAAACTATTGCTTCTCAGCCTTTTGGCTAAGATCAAGTGTAGAATTTGAAACTAAGCCCCAAAGGTCTTTGTACCTTTACTTCATTCTTTACAATAATGAAAACTGTCCCTCAATACCTCAATTTACAGTGCGTGTGAACACTTTTTACTGTGTTTGCTGGAGAGAATATTATCTTTATCCTACTGCAGTGTGGAATTTTAAATTACTGAAATAATTTGTATATTCCCAGAAATTCCCAAGTGAGATATAATTTACCTGTTAGTAGAGACCAAGGGGGACATCATTCACTTTACTCTGAGTTTTTAGAAAAAAACCTCAGCAAATATTTCATGTCATTTGTTTGCAGATTATCATAAAACAAAATTAATGTTAGTCTAGCTCACAGACACTTAAACTGGCTTTATAGATTATTGGCTGACTCATACCCACTGAAGACATTCATTTTATACCAGAGACTTTAATAGCAGTTCAGGAACACAAAGATCTGGTAAATAAAGGAAATCCACAGACAGTGCACTATGTGTTGCAGATCTGCTAGCATCTTCCCATTGTTTTTAATCCCCTTTCTTAGCAACAACCTAAAAACATCAAAATACTCTATTTAATTCCTCCAACAAATCTGGCACTAAGGAGGGAAAGATTATTGTTGAAACAACAGACTAGAGAACTACCTGTACTAGAAAATTCTACTTATGAGTGAAACAGATATGTGGGCTAAGTACAGAATGACAGACTCTGAATGTACACAAGAATTTTAACTGAATGGCAAGGACAAGATTTCAAAGACAGGGAATCATGTACTGGAAAGAGAATTTCAATTATTGTCTTTGATACAAAACCACATATACATATATGCTACAACTTGAGAATCCATTATCCAAAGTGCAAGGGGAAAGAAGTATTTCAGATTTCACAGGTTTTTATTTTTAATGTTTGTATAGAATATCAGTTGAGCATTCCTAATCTGCAAATTCCAAATCCAAAAATGCTCTGTAGCCTGAAGTAAAGAACTGGCATAACAGAGGCAAAGATGAAAGAGACAAAAATAGTTTTCATACTTTATTTTATTTTCAGTGCTGGGCATTGAACCTAGGTTCTCACACATGCTAGGCAAGCACTCTACCACTGGACTACACCTCCAAGCTCCCAAAATAGAGAAAAAGGAATTTCTCTTCAAATAACAATTCCAAATCCATATGTTAAGAATGTTATGTATTTCTTGATCCTTTGTTTGGTTCATAACCATGATGATTGAATGCTCCTGCCACTGTGTGAGATGTGCTTCCCACTAAACCTTGTAACAAAGTCAGTGCATTACCCAGGAGAAGGGAAGGGGAGCAAGAATGTGTTGATTTCACTGCACTGAAGGTCAATATAGAAATCCTACTATTAACAATGCTACAGATATCATGAGCTGGATGTAATGTAATACTAATGCTTTCAGATAGGCATATGAATTTATAATCATGGTTGACATTTTAGATTTCAACTCATGATAAAGTGAAAACAAAAATGAAAAAAAATTATTCTACAGCTCCAGAAAAGGAATTCTTTGTTATTTTTCCCCAGGGTTATTATGATAATGCTAATTTACCTTTTTAATAAAAAGGTGAGAATAGTTTTTCCCATAACATGCCAAATTCTTTTTTCTCTTGCAATGTCCAAACACTACAAAGTTATCCATATAGTTAATTCTGTGACAGATACAGTAGCATGCTGAAATCTGCATTCTAGATGTAAGCAATATTCTACAACATGAGTAAAAGGAAAGTACAACTACATTCCTACAAAGAAAAATCCAAATGACTAGTTGCCTCATATGAACCAGAAATCATTGTTTCTTGCTATTTTTATGGCAACTCAATACTTCATGTAATCACATAAGGCATTTTATAGCACTTATTTACTCAAAGCGGCATAATGTCCTACTGTTATATACACAATAAAAATTCCAAGCCAAAACAACAGTAATAACCATCATCCTCCTTCTCCCATAAAAACCCCCTCAAAATAAAAAATGCTTTCTCCCATGTTAAATTTCACAATTAATGATCACCCTTAAGGTTCATGGTTTAATGTTCATTTCAAAACAATTTAAACCAAACCACAGCTTTTCTGACAAATAGACCTAAATAGAGTAAATAAGCAGAGGCAAACTCTACACATCACTATACCCCTCTCCTTCCATTACCTGTCAATCTTCCTCCCTTTTGCCACGAAACCTAGATAACAAGAGGGACTTGTGTGTAACTCAGTGACAGAGCACATGCTTAGCATGCACAAGACCCTGGGTTTCAGTCTCCATTCTCAAGGAAAATAAACCTGTTAAGATTAGTGCTTCAAGAGTTTTTTAAATGAAATCAATTATTTTCCATATAAACTTTATTTTGAAGAATACCACAACAGTCATGCAAATTTAAACATGACACATAGATCACTACTGAGACAAATTACATATATGTCAAGTCACAGTTCATGTCTAAGTACTCTCACACTAATGGAAGGATGTAAACAGCTAAAACAAAAGGCTGATAATTTAAGTACAACTGTAATGTATGTATGTGGGTTTGTGTCCAAATACTTAGATGAGAATTGATGAAAATTCATACAAGATGAATAATAAAAAAAAATTAACTCTTTGCTCTACCATATAAGGCACTAGTAATGTCACACAAAGCACCATAGGACAAGTCAGCTTTCCACATGCTATAATGTAAGGCTTTCTGTTTCTTGAGTTTCTGTACCTTTCCAGTTTCAGGAAAACATCAGTGACAATAATTTGCAAGACACAGCTGCTTTCTTCAGAGAAAGATCTTATATTCTTCCTAAGAGATTTATGTTTTAGTGAAAGAAATCTCAATATATAATCAGTGGAAATAGTCTATATATGTTATAATTGTTCATAATCTTTTTAAATAAAAACTATGGCATTTATCAGGAATAAAAGACCTGGACTCGCTCACTGCTTGCAATGTCTAAGGCAATTCAGATCTAACCCCCAAAATTATTCTGTAAAACCAAGGCCATTCCTGAATCACAAGAAGAAGTCTAAAACTCCAGAGACAACCAGAATACTCCTCAAAGGAGAAGGACTCAAAGACAAGCAAACTTAAGAGAACTAGGCCCAAGGGATTCAAATAAACTTACCATCTTTTAGTAGAAGGTAGCAAGAAGATACTGAATTTGGGGACAGAAAACTGGTTTACATATTAGCTGTTGACGCTGGACATAACAGTCTCTTTGAATGACAATTTTCTCATCCATAAAGTAGGCACAGGAGCAACCACTAGCATTTTTCATAGACTCCAGAGTAATGAGAATCAAAGACAATAATGCACCTGAGAGACTCAGCATGTGGCTCAGTGGAAGAGCGCTCACCTAGCAAGCAGGAGGCCTTTGGTTCTAACCCAGCACTATGAATAATAACAGTGCACTTAATAAGATCTTGTAAACTATAAAGGGCTGTTCTTAGGAAATAGAAACTTTTTTAGTATTAGGGATAAAAGTCAATATGAGGTAAAATTGCAAAATCCACCTTTTTTTTTTTTTTATAACCTGGGATAGGCACCTCTTCAATAGTAACTTATATAGATCTGCCCCTGCCACTCTAACCCTGGTGCTGAGGATTGAACCCAAGATATTTCACTTGCCTGGCAAGCATTCTGCCACTGAGCTACACCCCTAGCCCTTTTAATTTTATTTATTTTAATTTTATCTTACTAAATTGCCCAGACTAACTTTAAACTTGAGATCATTCTGCCTCACTTTCTGAAGTAGCTGGGATTTCAGGTGTGCATCACTTTTTGGTAAGGCAGAATTTAAGAAAATTTTGGCTTACTAGTTTTATTTATGATGTAATGTTATTGTAGTATTATATACTAGTTGAGCTTTCGTGTTATTCTGTTTTTGTTTGTTTGTTTGTTTGTGGCACTAGAGATTGAATCCAAAGCTTCCACACAGAATTCTACCCCAGTGCTTTTTTATTTTGTGCCAAGGTCTTGCTAAGTCACCAAATTCCCTAAACTGGGCTTCAGGTTGTAATCTTGACTCAGCCTTTCAAAGTGGTCAGATTACAGGAGTGTACTACCATGCCTGGCTACTGACTGTATATTTACTCATTAAAGGACCGGTGAGTAATCTGCTGGCCTTCAAAAGTAAACATTAAAGCCAAGTGTGGTGGCCCATGCATGTAATCCCAGCACTCTGGGAGGCTGACACAGGTGGATCAAAAGTTGGAGCCCAGCCTGGGCAACTTAGAAACTTAGCAAGACCCTGTCTCAAAAAAAAAAAAAAAAGGGGGGGTTGCTGAGGAAGTAGGCCATGGGTTAAATTCCCAGTACTGCCAAAAAAGAAAAGATATAAATGACCTTAGTAGGTCATAGTTGTTAGGAACAAACCTTATTTAGTTTTAGTCCTAAGCAGAATGTTCCAATGCATACAGAGCCATAAATTGCTCCTTACTTTTGTGTTGAGGTAAAGAAGTAACTGCTAACAAAAAGTCCAACATTTTCCTCCTGTCTTCAAGAGACACAAAAACAGTTAAAGACAAACTATTTCATTATAACATGAAAATAGCAAGCCTTGAGTTATTGCAAAAAGATTTTTTAAATGTCAGTATCTAACTTTGAGAATAAAAAGGGAAGTAGAAATACTAGGTACTGGTACATGTTATACCCTGGTCTTATGTTTGGCGTGTTCCTGGAGGCAATTTTAAAATTACAAGTTACACAATATCAGAGTGAAAAATGGTCCAGAAATCTTTCATTCAAAGACAAATTAGTTGTTTCTTCTCAATAACTTACCAGATAGAAATCAGTACTTAGAAACCCTAAAGGATTCTTTAAATAATAGAAAAATAATATAAAAAATTTAAAAAGCAAGAACAGATCATTTAAAAGTTTTTTTCTTTAAAGACAATTGCCTTCTCTTTAAAGATAAATGCTATATAAAATGGGAAGACATCACTATAGCTCATCATGTATATAAGTAAATTCTCTGGCAGATATAAATCCATCTTTATCTTCATCTTCTTTATCAAAAATATCCTCCACCAAAACATCATGATGACTTTCATTCACTACTGCACCATGCTTTTCAAACTCCTTCTTTAAATATACTTTAACCTATAAAAAATAGATCTCATTAATAATTTTGATTCATAAAATACCCACACTAAGCCCATCAGTATCATAGACATAGACTAGTAATTCACTTAGCAATCTGTAATAACCACCAAGCAACTACTTTATGATATATTTCTACTGATAGTAAAAGAATTATAAGAAATTATTTCCCTTAAAAACTGTTGCTACCATGCTATGATAGAGACACAAAATATTGCCCAGTAGCAATGATAAAGCTTATATCACACATATAATCCTTACACCAAATACATAGTTTTTATTATCTCAAAAATACACCATGAAAAATCCATTTTTCATTGGCTTGTTTTAAGCTGGAAAACTTGCTTTTATTTTTGCTAATTTACACCAGGAAATTAATATTTAATATAATAATCCATTGCTCACAACAGACTTATAAGCATTTTAAATCCTTAAACTGTATATTCATGTCCTATAACTCCAAATTATATTTATTACTATCATTCAAGTCTGAAGAAAATTATTATTAAGTTCCACAAACAGCAGTCACCCTATATAACCTTTAGTTTGAGATCCTACACTCACATGAAAATTTAGAATAGTTAATATTAAACTGCCCTGAAATCTGATTGTATTCCTGGTTCAGGATCCCTGCAGTAAATTTGTAATTTGTCCACACTAAGACACAAAATTCAACTTGGGTACATCTATATTTTATAAAAATATTTCAAACCAGAACAAACATTAACATTAAAATTTTACTTATCTTCAACTTTATTATGGTGTTTTATTTAAGTAAGTTTTCAAATGCCTGGCTTACTGAATTAATTGAAAATAACTTGATATAGAATTTATTACTAAAGTTTGTCTAGCCATTCAAGATGGCTACAGAACTAATATAACTTTTAAAATATTTTATTTACTGTACTTTTCTGTGAGGCTTGACTAATATATTCCATGGCAAGACACCAAAACTACTGAATAAAATATACTTTTAAATCAATGAGTAGTTGATTAATTTCCCTGAAATTATCAACATTATTACCAAAATTTTCCAGTATTTTAAATATTTTATTCTATAAGTACAATTTTATAGTTTTTTTTTTTTGTTTTTTGATTTTTTTTTTTTTTTTTTGGTACCAGGTATTGAACTTGGGACATTGCACTTATGAGGCAGGTGTGGTGGAACCACTGAGCTAAATCCCCAGCAGTACAGTTTTATAGCTTAATTTACAGAGGGAAAAATACATGTCATGTCTCTCTTCTTGGTCCCTCAATGAGCAAGGTCATTTTTAAAAGCAAATTATGCTCAGCCGGGCATGGTGGCGCACGCCTGTAATCCCAGCACTCGGGAGGCTGAGGCAGGAGGATCACTGTGAGTTCAAGATCAGCCTGGTCTACATACTGAGTTCCAGGTCAGTCTGAACTACATAGTGAGAACGTGTCTAAAAAAACCAAGAAAAAAAAATATGCTCTTTCCTGGTTTAATAAAAAAAACTACAATTTTTATTTTCTAAACTAAGAAATACACTAATAAAAAGCTACTAATTTTGAAATGTCTATATGTCTGTCATTATACCCTCTTTAAAACTTTCCAAGTTTTTCTAAACAAGATATTTTAATCATTTATGTACTAGAATGAAATTAAGTACAGAAAAACATATTTTGCAAAAATAAAAATCACTTCCTAATATACTAGATACTAACAACCTATCCATTTTCATTGTGTTCCATTGAAGATATTGCTGAAATCTGTCCAGTGGTTTATTTTGATGTGATCCACTATGGAATATTTACAAATTTTTGTTCTTGTTTGTTATTATTATTTGCTCTGTGTGTGTGTGTGTGTGTGTGTGTGTGTGTGTGTGTGTTTGTGTGTGCTGGGGATTGAAACTAGGGTCTCAAGCATGCTAAACGTGTCATCTAGAGCTAAGATACACCTCCAGACCCAGAATGTTTTAAGATGGGTTATAGCTAGAGTTCTGATTTCCATCTGGACCCTCATCTCTTTTACTGTTTGGAAGTACTTTTGGTTGTAGCATCTTACTAGCAACAACTTCCCAGGTACCATGTATTATGGTTTATATGTAGGGTGTCCTCCAAAGGCCTCATGAGTGCAGAGGTGGGGCTTCAGGAAGGTGATTGCATCATGGGGGTGCTGTACACATAGTGGATGAATCCACGCATGAGTTCAGAGCCAAATGTGCTATTAGCTGGTAGGGCCTGGTGAGACTGGCCACTGGAGGTGTGACCTGGAAGGAGGTACCCCCACCCGTGCTCCTCCTTTCTGTCTCTGGCCTTTCTTCCTCTTCCTGGTCTCTGTGTGAGCAGCTTTCCCTCAGTCAGGCCCTTCCACCATGCTCTTTCTGCCTTGGAGCCAGGTGATCATGCAAGGACTCAGACCTCTGAAATTGGGAGCCAAAATAAATCTGTCCTCCTTTAAGTTTCCACTGTCAGGTATTGCATCTCAACAGTAGGAAAGTGACTAAGATGCCATCTCTTTTCTCTCATTAAGTTCTCCCACTGCTCAAACAACTCATAATAGCTAAATCTTGGAAGCAGCCCTTTATCAGCAGAAGAGTGGATAAAGAAACCATGCTAGACACATACAAAGGGCTAATACTCTGCCGTAAAGCAGGATACATTTGAGTCATTTTTGGGAAATTGGACGCACCTTGAGATCATAATGTTAAGTGAAATAAATCAAACACAGAAGTTTAAGTACTGCATGGCTTCTCTTACATGACACCCCCACAGTATAAGAAATTTAAAGAGCAAATAAAAGATAACAATAGGAAACAGGGAGATAGATCTTTTGCAAATGGGATGGAAGGGGTGGAAGTGAAGAGGAAATAAAAAGAATTAAGATGTGTTACGTACATGTACCAACTTCCCACAATAAAAGTAATCATTATGTAATGAAAGCATGTACTAATAAATTTTTAAAAATTCTTCCACTGCTCATATGGTTTTAAAATAACCCTGACTATTTCTCAAGTGTCCTCCTTATACATAAGAAGCTCAGCAAATCACTATCTGGCATCTTCCTGCTGTACAACACAGGCTATATGCAGACAAGTGAAAGCCACAGCGGGCCAGGATTCATTCTACAGGTGTACTCAAGGTCCTCCATGCAAGGAGAAGCAGTATGTCTCCATGGCCCATGTCCTTCGCGTACTGGAATAAAGGTTTATTAGGATGATATGCCATCAAAAACAGTCCACACATCTAGAAGATAGAATTCTTAGAGGATTTAACCAGTAAGAAAATTCCTTTGAAAAGACATGAAAATCTGATTTTTTGGTATTTGTTTGTGGTACTAGATATTAAACCTAAAGCCTTCACACTGAGCTACTTCTCACAGGCCATTTTTATTTTTTATTTCAAGACAGGGTCTCATTAAGTGGCTAAGTTATCCAGGCTGGACTCAAAATTATAATCCTTCTGCCTTTTCTCCCCAAAGTGCTATGGTTACAGGCATGCATCACCATACCTGGTGAAAATCTTTCTTTTAATACAGAAGTAGAAATAGAAATCAGTCTTGTGTTTGACACTACTCCAATTTCCTCAGTTATGAGTGTGCACCACCATACCCAACCTGAATGGTGCTTTTTAAGCATCAATATATTTCTCCCTGAAACAATGTGTCCTATGAAAAAGACAACTTTCACAGCATTAATATTTCAAGAAAACTTACATATAATATTTCCCTAGATTAAAAATAAATTTTCATTAAATATATTTTAAAACAGTGAGCTACCAAAGAACAAAAATCCATAGGCAGAAGGGAAGTTCACCTCGTGTTTAGAGAGTTTCCAGTCATCATTGAGATCCATTTCTTGGAATGATTCATGGGATCTTGGTCCATTTCGAATCTCTAAGAGGTCAATGTTGAATATCAGTGTGCTCTCTGGGGGGATTTTACCTGACATGAGGAGAGAGCAGGCACATTTTTATTTAAAAGTCAGTTGTTGTTGTTATGTTTTTCTTTTGCAGTGCTGGAAACTGAGCCCATGGTTTCAGGCATGCTAAGCAAGTACTCTACCACTGAGCTACACCTCCAGCTCCCAAAAGTTTTACTACAAAACCATAGTCGTAGTAAAAAGCCTTTTAATGAATTAAAGAAA
The DNA here is from genome assembly GCF_012274545.1 of Fukomys damarensis. Lineage (NCBI taxonomy): Eukaryota > Metazoa > Chordata > Mammalia > Rodentia > Bathyergidae > Fukomys > Fukomys damarensis. The sequence goes on from NW_022900916.1 coordinate 31,009,839, forward strand.
GAGCCTTTCTAAGATTGTCATATACGGTGAAAATTATTTATATACTATAATTATATACTATAATATTTACTCAGACAGACTAAAGAATAAAGAAAAAGCATTCTGTTTTGGACTTAGCAATTAACTACACACACGTACCCAGTAGCTTGGATGTGAAATTTCAAATATAATGAAGATATTACATGTCAAGAATGACTTAAAAGGCTTTAGTTAATTCAGAGTTACTTATATCACAAGTGATTTTGGGTCAGAAAGTCCTGATCTAGAAGTACATACTATGGTGCTGGCACTGTCATTTCTGCCACTGGGAGGCAGTAAGTAATCAAGTGATCCCTGGTGTCATACTCTGGAATTGAAATTTACATTGGGCCACCTCTATGCTTTGGTTTCCTCATCTGTGAGAAACAGATGATAATATCTTGTACCTGAAGAGCCCACTGGAGAACAACAACAACAAAAAGAAAATCCATGAAAAATAAAGCACTCAGCATTATGCTTAATAAATCTTAAAGTTCTCAAGAACATATGTTACTGAGATTATTTTCTTATAGGCTTTAAAAATAATACAGGCAAGTTCAAAAATTTCAAAAAGTTAATTAACATTCTCTCTGGTATAGAAAAATATGCATATATTTCAGGCATTCTATGGGAGGGGAGAAATTAAAATGAATTTTGGAAAAGGGATATAAATCTTTAAAACTGAAAAGAGCTTTGTTAGAGTTTCATGGTAGTAGAAAATGGCAACCAACCAACCCACTAATCAACCAAAAACTCTTTTTGGAAAGTACAGACAATTTTTTTTTAAACTTGTTTACTTATAACTATATTTAACCTAAAAGTCTAGGTAAACTTGTTAAATATTTTTGAATCTTCACCCTTATTCCCCTTATCCTTTCTGTGAAAGAGCATTTGTAAGTTTAAAAGAGCAACACTTACATTGTGAGCCAAAGCTTACCACTCCAGATGGAGACAGAGAAGAGACATGCACTTAGATGAGTGAGAAAACTGGTATCGTTCCAAGAAGGCATGCAAGCAGGTACTAAAAGACTACAAAATCAGGGTTAAATATATATTTGGAAAATTAGTTTCATGGCACTCAGTTTGAAGGAGATAACTATATTATGAAGTAATAATAATTTGAGTTAAATATAGTATGGAGATAGAGTAATGAGCTAATTCTACATATATAAATATTAAAGGTGAGGCAATGAAGATACAGGAAAGCAAACTAATACTTTTTTCAAAATAATACTTTTACGCCTATATATTTCCTATATACTGGATTTTCTCTAAACAAGAATTGCATTTGATTAGTAGATCCCATTCTTTTTTTTTTTTTGGAGACAGGATCTTGCCACATAGTTCAGGCTGGCCTTGAACTATGTAGCCCAGGCTGGCCTCAAATTCGCAGGGATCCTCCTGCCCCGCCTCCCAAGTGTTGGGATTACAGGTGTGCGCCACCATGTCAGGCACTAGGTCCATTTTAGAGTATGTCAAGCTTCACATACAGCACTTTGTTTCCTTCATAAAAAACTGGGGATAGAAATCCTGGCCCATACTTTCTTCTGTACCATAGGAATGAATCTTGGTTAGCTTAACTTCTGGATGCAGGGAAGTTTTGTTGTCATTGTTTTGTTTGTTTGTTTTACATCAGAGTGATTCTCTGCCTAGTTCTGATGACATTTTAAATATTTTTCATCATTACAAGTAATATGCTCAGTGAAGCAAATGTGGAAGATAGAACCAGAAATATATAAATTCCTCGTACCATAGTACATTGTTAACATTTTAATTTATTTCCTTGTGATTCACTTTCTATACATACAGTACATACCATTTCTTACACTAACAATCATAGTACAGGTGTATTTTTAGCTTTTAATTTCTTGCTTTTATATTGTATAAATTTTAGATATAATTTAAAAATCTTTTAAATGTCTTTTTTAATAAAGGGGTGATATATAAAGATTTCGGGGGGGTACCAGGGATAGAACGTGGGTCCTTGTTCTTGTGAGGCAGCCAGCGGAACCACTGAGCTAAATCCCAGGCCTAGGGGCTGATTATATATACACACATACATACATACACTCAGCTAAGCTCTTCTTTTTTCTTTTGATACCAGGAATTATTGAACTCAGCACTTTGTGCTTGCTAGGCAGGTGCAGTGCCACTGCTAAATTCCTAGCCCTTAAGTTCTTATCATTGTACACTTAGGCTGGTTCTAAGTTTTTACTATTAGAAACAATGCAGTGATGGGGTAGCCCTGTTCACAAATCTTTCTCTTAATTCCTGATTATTCCCTGAGCTTAGATTTCAATAAGAGAATTATAGAATGGGTGCAAATAAACATCTCCAGGTCTCTAGGTACAAATCACCAAATAGCCCTTTGGAGGGCTGCAAGGGTTCCCACTTAAATGCCAGATGCTCTCTGGCTTGCCTCTGCTCTGTGCCACAGGGAGAATTGATTCATTTCAAATTTAATAGTTTAAAATAAACTACTAAAAACCTCATAAATTTTCAAGTGAGAATTAAAAGAATCCCTAATAAGTGTAATGCTGGTGATTTCATGGTTGTAAGCAACACTCAGCCCATACACAGAACTGCCTTCAGTGCTTTAATAATCTGTATTTCAAATATTTTACTCATCAAGACACTTATGTTGAGTTTTTGTTAAAAGAAATTGGTGAGTTTCAGTTTGAGAGGATGAAAAAGTTAGTGCCGATGAACTAACTACACACTTAAAAATGTTTCAACTGGTAAATATGCATGTGCATTTTATAAAGACTTTTTTAAAAAAACCACCATATTGTTGAACAGTATTAATAGAGTTCAAAGTTCCAGAACTTTTATTTCATTGTTAGCCCAGTTGTCTTGTAGATATTATGGCCTTAAATGGTTATTTCAATTAATAACCAAGACATGATCATATTTCCTAAAGGAATACAAAGCTTATATTTACTTCTAAGGTAAAAAATGCATAGTAGTTACTCTAACATGTGTCTCCTAATCCAGAGAAGGACTCTAGTTCCCACAGTAAGAAATGAAGAAGTGTAGTTACCTTTTCCTTCTTTCCCATAGCCCAGGGCAGGAGGAATGATGAGCTTTCTCTTTTCTCCTACACACATTCCCTTCAAGCCCCGGTCCCAGCCTTTGAGCGCCTCCAGGATGCCCAGAGTAAACCAAATTGGCTGACCATTGTTATGTTTGTGACTATAATAGAAAGAAAACACATTAGAACTTTTGTTTTTGGTGGTGCTGGGGATGGAACCCAGAACCTCATGTATGCTGGACAAGCATTGTACACGTTAGAACTCTTTAGTAACTTACTTTTAAAATTGCTGTGTTGCATTTTTTCCACCCATAAGTTATTAAGTTTTTTAGGCTGGAAATTAATGAAAACAGCTATTCTTTCATTGTACACTCACAGCCCCAAGTCAACTTTATAGCAATCCTTCTTTCTTGAGGCAAATTTCATACAATTGACTTAGCTTCAGAAAGGCAGTGAGAATAAGAAAACTAATTCACAAAGAACATTTACTGTATACCAAGTATTGTCCTAAATTTGTCTCTTTTAATTTTAACAATGGCCCTCTGGTCAGTAGATATTCCTTTACCCTCTTCCCCATACCAAAAGATGTTCAAGTCTGAAATTTTGCATGTAATATATTATATACTTTAAATCATCTCTAGATTATTTGTAACATCTGATACAATGTAAATTCTATAAAATAGGTATTCAACCATATTGTTAGGGAATAATAACAAAGAAAAAATTCTGAACAAATTCAATACAGACATGTTTTTCAAATGTTTTTCATCCATGGCTAGTTGAATCCAAAGATGCAGATGTCCAAATGTACCATTATTGCTCCTCTGTGTAGATGAAGAAATGGCAATTACATTTGCCAGGATTTGACCTTAAATATATCTAATTCCAAAGTTCAAGGTCTCAAACACAAAGTTATACTAACCTAGGAAGGTCATTAGGTTACAAACTAGGGAGAAAATAATGGAAAATATGTGAGTTTGGAAAGTCAGATGACAGACCAAGTAGAATTCACTGCCAACACATGTGGGTCCATATGGCCATGGACACAGACAGAAAAGAGCACAACATCCTGAATCTGCCTCCAAACCTTACTGCTTGTTGATGTGTCAAAGGGCTGCTATTCACACCTAGGTCTCCAAGTCTCTCCGCAAGATCTATTGAGGGCTATGTAAGAAGCCTGGGGAAGTGGTCCCTCAATCTCTAGAGAGGAAGGGAGCAGTCAAATCATCCTGGCATGTGAGATAAGAAGCCAGAATAAGAAATCAACCTGATAGAGCCAGGAATTTACCTCAATGGCACCGCGCCTGCCTTGCAAGTGCAAGGTCCTGAGTTCGATCCCTGGTACAAGAAGGAAGGAAGGAAGGAAGGAAGGAAGGAAGGAAGGAAGGAAGGAAGGAATCAACCTGACAAACTATGAGGGGAGGGGGATGTTTGAGGACTGAGCAATGTCTGAGCCTCAGTTAGCTTCCTTTTGGAACAATAAGGAAAGTGTTCTATTCCAGGATGTCTCATAGGTGAGAATAAAAGGTCATGGTTACTGTGGTTAAGAAATCTGGGTAAATGCCATTTCTTCTTTTCTTTCACTTTACCCCTCTGACTAAGGAAATGAAACACCAACCTTCAAAAATATGGGAAGTGTAGAAAATAATAAATGAAGAAACTATCACCTAGTTTGATACATTTTGTGTGTGTATGCATGTGTATGTGTGTGTAAATCCAGCGCCTTACACATGCTAGGCAAGCACTCTAACACTGAGCTATATCCCCAGTCCTTTTTATTTGAGACAAGATCTCTCTAAATTGCTCAGGCTGGCCTCAAATTTGTGATTCTCCTCCCTCTGCCTTCCAAGTATACAATATTATAGGTGTACACCACTGTATAGTACCCAGTTTCAGTGCATTTCTTATTACGGCTAAGCAGCATACAGGTTATGACTCTAAAAACAGCAAACATGCTTTATTTATTTTAATTTGGGGATTTATTTGAAATAGGGTTTCATCATGTTTTCAGGTTGGTCTTGAACTCACAGTGATCCTCCTACCTTAGCATCCCAAGTACTGAGATTACAGGCATGCAACACCACGCCAAGCTAGTAAACATGTTTTATAGACTTATCATTTGATGCTAATATTTATTTGATGCTAATATTTTGATGCTAATTTTTCATAATATTCAGAGTAAGCAGATTCTGACCATTTACAAGGAGGCTGCATGGCAATAGTCCCTTTATCAGATACTAGAACATTAGCAGTACACTGCTAAACAATATCTCATGGCTAATACCAAAGTCAGCACAGGGTTGTGGTCTTGAGATCCAGAAGAAATTAGCCTAGGCCTAAAAGATTAGACTAAAAGTAAGGATGTAATTGGAAAAAAAAAATTTTTTTGTTTTTGTTTTTGTTTTTTGAGACAGTGCCTTGTTTTGTAGTGCAGGCTGGCCTCAGACTTTAGCAATCCTCCTGCCTCAGCCTCCTGAGTTCTGGGATCACAGGAATGCACTACCATGCCATTTGTAATTGAAAATTTAAAATGTAATATCACAATATATTGAATATCCAATGTGACTGGCCTTGTTGACAAGACGAAAGGGTTGTTGAGAATTCTATGTCAAGCTATGTCTTTGGAGCTTTTTATCAGAGTTAATATGGTTCAGAGAGGAGTGCCACTTACTTCTTCTATATCCTACAATAGGCCAGATCTGAATGCCCATAAAGACAGTCTATCAGAAATAGGATCAAGGATGGGGTACAAGGATTCATGGTATAGTTCTTCTCATTCCATCTGCCTGCAGTGTCCCCATCTGTCTTTCAAGTCTTGCCTTAATTATGGTCTCCAGGAAGTATTTCTTTCCCTGCCTCCCGGGGAATAATAAATCCCAGGCTCTCCTATGCTGAACATCATTTTTTGTTTCCCTCTCCCCTGTGATCTCTGCATCTCCAGCACCTGACTTTAGGGCCATTCAATATGAGTATGACAGATGGATAGATCATCATCTAATGAGTGATGGATTAGAAACCAACATGGTCAAGGATGATTAGAAGCCAAAATTTCTGAGCCTCCTTGGTTCCCAGCACGAGGCCTAACACAGAGGAAGTGTTTGCTAAATACTTTCAGAATGGAATGAATGTGAGCAATGCCTAACTAATCTTTTGCACTTTACAATTTTTTTGTTTAAAGAACAAAAAATGGTGATATAATCACAGAAAATCCTTCCTGTAAGACCTCTTCATGAAGTCTCTATGTAATACCCACCCTAGTGAATAAAGGCTGACTTTCTAGAAAGAAACAAACAGCTATTGAAATCATGGTTTTATCACTTGACCAAAATGTCATGTCAGAACAAAAGTTAAATAGGTGAAACAACATTAGCTTTTATAAAGAGGAAAATAACTGTATATTTTGCTCTTGAAGTTGCTGTGAGAAGTTTTAAATAAATATCACCTATACCAAATTGAAATGGAATTATTTTCCTCAAGGAATGGAGTTTGAAATATTAAAACTCTTCTAAACTTTTCCACTTAATGCCTTCTTATATACCTAAATACTAATGTAAAATGTCAAAGATTCTAATTTTAATGTTTTACAATAAAAATTTAACAGCGATATTAGGACCACATGTTTTGAGTGGGTCTTTCAAAGGCCTAGTCACATAGAATTGGCTTTAGACAATTTTCTTTCCTCAAAGATGGGAATCGGATATTTCAGGTTTTTCAAAAGACAGGTAAAAAACTACATGCCACCTTTCCTACAGGAGAGCTGGCGTAGGTGGCGGGTTCTTTATTATTTTACCAGAGAGGCATAATTACTTACGTGGAGTGAAATAAGGAGCCGTCTTTTTCTAAGTAGCCCTCATAGTGGACCAACATCAAATCTCCTCCTTTGGTCTTGCGATGGCAGATGAATGGTTTCTGGAGAACTTCAATTTTCACTTCTGGCTCGGGGATTAGAGCTCCACTCAAAGATGTGATTAACAACGTCAAGATCGCGTTCCAAAAGAAAAACCTCATGTTACTGACGCTGGAAAGAAGCCAAAACGAAAACAGAGAAAAGGTCCCCGAGTGCACAGAGTTAAAAACGAAGTTGTAGGCTTAAGGACCACAGCCGCTGGCAAGCTCAGGACTCTCTCTTGGAAGACGTGGCACTTTTACTACCAACAACTTTCCCAAGCATTGCAAACTCACTTTAAAGAGTTAAATACAAACTCGACCTTGACTGGCTCTAAAAACGCGGCCGCTGGGGAAAGGGGGGACTCTATTGGTTGCAGGTACTATCGCTCAGTACTCTCCAGCCAATGACGCAACAACCAAGTAATTTACAGCCGGGTTGAGTCCCGCAGCCTCCAGGGTGGGAACCATCCGGAGTAGTCCTAGAGCCCTTCCACTAGGCAGGACTTGGGGAAAAGGGTGTGGCGCCTGCTAACCCGAAGCTCTACCAGCAGATGTGCCTCTGTAAGGAACCCCAGCGAAGTAAGGTTGGGAGAGTTGGGGGCCAGGTAACCTCGCACGCCCCCCCAGATTCCATAATCCAAGGCTCCTGGTATTGCTTATGAATATACAGTAGAAACTGTAAGGATTTACAAGATGCTTTAGGGTTCACAGAGCCCAACAACCGCACTACAACAGCAAGACAGCTTCTTTCATCACATTTAGGAGATAAGTACATTTAGGCTGGAAACAGTTACATGTTCTGCTTAAGGTCCCTTGGCCCCAAAAGCCTGTGAGCTCTGCCTTCAAACCAGATCTGATTAATTCCACGACACCGCGTAATGTTATGGCTGCTACCTTACCACATAATTGACCTTAATGTACAAGGCAAATAATGAATAAGGACGTGCATACTTCCACTTTAAAGATAAATAGTAATCATGGTTATCAATTACAGTCTCATCTAAGTTTAAATTTTTTAGTTCATGTTTCGCCTAATTTCAAAGGCAATACATGTTCTTTTTAGTCAACTTAGAGCAAACTGGAAAGCACCGACGTAGTATTTCCAGACAAAATACTAAGGAGGCGAATTAATATTTGAATTTCCGATAAATAACCAATAATTGCTATATATTTTTATTTATTAAATTTGGTAACCTTGCACAAAGGTAAAAGAACCATTCACAAATAATAATTTTAACATTTTGGTGAGTGAATCTGCGATAGCATACCTAAAGCAATCTGGATCCTACTTTACACTTTTTCTCAAGTTTCTTCCACTTATCCTATGATTAACGTTTTTCCGGATCAAATATCCTTAAAGCAGTGCATTTTCACACCCGCACTCCATGGGAATTCCCCTGGGGATCTTGTTGAAATGCAGATTTTTGACTTGGGAGTTCACGGCTTGGGGCGAGCTTCTGCATTTCTAACTGGTGATGTCAGTTCCTTAGGTCCCAGGACCACTTTTCAGTAGCTAGGCTTAAAGTTTACATAAAACCCATTTACTCTGGGGAGCAGCATTCCATCCTGAAATTCTCACGTCCTGGGTCACACAGGAGATCACTGCAACCTTTTGTTGGGTGTCCCTAGCGCGTGGAATCAATTAGACAACCTTGAAATAAACATAGCGTAAGGAGTCTAGTACACCCTCAAACACTGGGAGCCGGGACCCTACCTCTGAACAGCGCCCCTGACAGTCAAACTGGCTTCCACTTAGGTCTCGGAGACCTCCCGCCAGTCCCCTCACTCAAGGCTCACTCACGTGCCAGTACCCCAAGACTCAATTTCCCGGCAGGCCTCTCGGGCTATCTCAGGCCCGCCGCCGTCGCTGTTGCTGCGAAACCCTGGAGTGGATTTTAGGAACGCGGGCGCGAGCGGCGCATTGGGCATGCGTGGTAGAGCTCCGGGCCTGCGGGTCGGGGGCTGAGGTAAAGCTGGGGTACAGCGGGCTACAGCCCGCCTCGCTCGCCGCACTTAGGTGGCTTCGGCCCCCACCGGATCCTCCCAGCATCTGGGCCTCTTGTGGACGCTAGGTCCGGTCCTACCGCGCCGGCCGTCGCTGGCCACAGTGACCCCGCCCCCGAGCCGAGGATGTGAGCAGGGCGCCGGCTGTGGG
>NW_022900916.1:31019283-31047323 GCF_012274545.1 Fukomys damarensis
CAACTACCTGAGCGGTGAGTGCCGCACCGGCCAGGGCGGGGGCCGCGCCTCAGTCTGCTGCCGGGGCGGTGTCGCTCGCGTGCTCGGGGTTCGGGCTTAAGGTCCACCTTCCAGGCTTGCGCAGACCCGGAGTGTTTTTCGGGGCAGTTCTCTCCCAGGACTGTGTCACCCTGCTGTACTGACTCGGTCCCCTTTTGGCGCTCGATGAGAGCTTCAAGGAGAGCCGCAGAAAACAGACTTGGGGTGACTTGAAAGGCACGATGCCCTGGATACCCCCGGGAGCGAGGGTCTCGGGACCTGCTGTGGGGGTTTCTTCCTGGAGTCACTCGAATTCGCTGGGAAAGCTGGGCTTGTCTGGCGCGTATCCAGGTTGAAGGTTTCAAGTAAATCCCAGCAATCACCTAGAATTCTGGGGGCAAAAGGTCATTTATCAAAGTTCCAGTGCAAACACTTTGGCTTTGTCACTTCAGAGTCATCTGTGCAGACCCAGAGTTCTAGCTCAACAGTTCCAAAATTCCAAAGTATGCATAAAGTTTATGATTTTTCTTACTGAACGTTTCTTTGGTTTTACAGACTCAGAAATTCCCTTAAAATGAATGCAAAAATTGGCACCTGTTTTCTTGCCTCGCTGCAGAGTGACTTAAAAATGCTTCCCTTTCCCAGTATTTGGAAGCATGTTCTTCCTATCTTGAGAAGGTTCCAACTATTCCTCAGCTGGGAAGATTTAGAAAGAGCAGGGATTTGTTTTTGTTTTTTTAAATTTGTCCTACTGGCATTTAATGTGAGCCTACTATATGCTGGAAACTGTATTGAGAACTTTTTTTGAAATTAAACTTTTTGTTATGGAATGTAGGCTAAGCACCTGAAATTTATTTTATTTTATTTTTATTTTTTGGTATGGGGATCAAACGGGGATCGAACTCGGGTCCTAGTGCTTGTGAGGCAGGCGGTGGAACCACTGAACTAAATCCCTGGTCCAGCACCTGAAATTTTAATGACAGTATATTTGAAACCACAAGTGTCCATGTTTTAAAGATGTGTGTAACTGGAAAATGAGTTGGTATATTAACTTCAAGTTCACAGCAGATGACACAGACAAAAGTGCACCTGCTGGCTTATCAAAATCTCTTCTATGCACAATGTAGCCAGCAATTCATATTATTTTTCCCCATAATTACTCCTATAGATGAGTGAGGAGAGGGCTTTTCTGTATAAGACCTAGTCTCTATTTCAAGGAACTTCAGTGATGCCAACAATGAGATGACATTAGATGTGGATAATTCAAAGGGAGCTTCAGTTTAGTGAAGTCCAGAAGCTAATTAACACTGTGCTAATACTATAAGAGGAGGAAGCTCTATCAGGCCACTTTTCTCTTGAAGTCTCTAAGCTCTTAAATGTATGGATCTTACTTATGTCCTTGATCAAATTTAATTGCTTGTCTGTCCCTCAAGCTTTTACTTTTATCTTTTTCTCATTCTCAACAATCTTCCTTTTTTATCTCATCTCTGTGCTGTTTTTTTTAAAAACCTCTTCCTTTTTTCCTCCTCTCTGTATCGACAGGTCTCTTAGTACAGTACCTATTGGTGGTGAAACCCCACCCCCCACCCCATCCTTTTGTATTAAAGCAAAATTCTCTAAAAGGATCTTTGATAATCTTTGTCATATGATTTCCATAACATCTGTTAAGTTGGAAAAGAGGCTACTTTTTCTTCCCCAAGACGTAATAGTTAATACTGTGAGTGGTGCCAGCGGGGAGCCCTTATGAAGAAGGACCTTGGAACCACTGCCAAAGGCAGCTGTCTCTGTATCCTGCTGCTTGTTCTTTTGTCTTACATATCCCTTACTTGTGGGCATGTTGTTCATGATCATCACACTAGTGGCTGCTTTTCTGGATATACTCAGAATTAGGTTCAATACATTCCTTTCATTAGGAGAGAATTTTACTTAGGAAAAAAACAGTAATAGTCCTAAGAGGAACACATACATTATTGTTTCTTCCACCCTCCTTAGTGTTGGTCTCTCAAAAGAGCGTGCTTGTGAGCAATTTTGATGACCACATCACTACTTTTTTGGAAACTTATTTTTAAAAGTCATTTTTTTTTCTTGTGGTTTTGTGCATAGTAATTTAATATAATCCCAATCCAAAATTTTGGTTTTTCTGAAGTTTTCTTCAAAAGGAGTTGATAAGCTGTGTCTTATTTATGTATTTCTGTCATGTGGACAGTTTTACATGAAATACTTTGTGTTGACTTTGAAGAAGTTAAATCAGTTTATCACTTGATTCTTTGAGTCCTGAGAGGATGTCAATTTCTTTACCTCTGTTTATTCATTTATTTATTTTTGTCTTGCCAGGATCAATCCCAACGCCTTGTGCATTTCTAGGAAGCTCTACACTCCCACCCCAATATTAATTTCATTTACCTTCCACAATGTGCAGGGTGTGCTAGGAATAAGGGAAGCCCGGTTGAACAAGTCAGATACCACCTGACTTCCTTGAGCCTACAGTCTGGTGGATAAATGATTAGAAGTGTGTTCCAAATGCGTGTAATGGGGCAGGGGGAGCAGGGAGGGTAGTTTGAGTTGTTGAGGAAGGCTCCTTTAAGTAAGCAGAGCCTGAAGGACAAATTAAACTAGCTAGAGGTTTGGAGGGGGAGCCCAAGGCATCAGTGCAATTGCAGGACATAAGGAAAAACTTTTCAGGCATAGGAAATACCAGTGTGAAAGCCCCAAAGCAGGACTGAAAGATACCCTTGAGTTTAAGGAAAGAAAAGAGGATCTGTCCTCTGAGAAGAGTAAGGAGACAGCAAAGATGCAGGGATATGTGGGAGGCCTGATATTACAGGTCCTCATAGGCTGGCTTAAACACTGTGGTGTGGTTGGGTATATGTATGCATGCATGAGAAAATGGTGAGATTTTGAAAAGCTTGCAATGTAGAAAGTTTTCTGGTTACATCCTCCTGCTGCATTTATTGTATTTTGCCAAGTACTGTAGTTAATTTTGTGAACTTCTTGAATTAAAGTATCAATTACTGAAAGTGAGAAACATCAAGCCCTGAGAATAGTATATAAATTGCTTCAGGAATGTACTTTCAGAGTACAGAAAAGAAGTCTCTTTTCACTCAACTGCTAGGCATACGTGTACCCTGTGCGTCTTCACTGAAAAAATACAAGAAGGAAAAAAAGCTTCTGAGCCATCTTGCTTTTGAAGGACAGCACATTATACACTCTGGAATTTAGTGCTGAAATCTTTTAGATGTTAAAAGATTAAATTGAGGCTAAAAAGGGAATGGCCTAAACACTTTAAAATAACCTTATTAGGAACACAATTGGCACTGCTAGGTACTGTACATTATTGTAACTTTCAAGACCTAAAATTCAGTCAAAAAAATATATATATGTGGATCAGGTTAATGTCTGGCTGAGTCCGGAGTGCTGCACCCATCTCTCATGAGAAAACTCCAAGGCCTATTAGGGCTGGAATAATCCGCCACCTCGGGTGTGTAGAGATCTTACCTTAGATGGATAAACTTCCTCTCAAAAACCTCTGAAGTCCTGACCCCATTCGCCTCAGCCCCTAAAGCATACAATCCGAAAACTAACGTGGCCAAAAATGATGTACCAAATATCCCGACTCCACCCTGGCTCCACCCCTGCCTTACCCTATATAAGCCTGTGCATTTCCTGAATAAAGCGGAAGTGTTCCAGAAACCCTCCCGGAGACTGTGTGGTGGTTCCACGCCTTGACCTCCCAGTCCGGGTCCCTGAACTTTGTTCTGTGAGCAGGCTTGCGGATGAAGACAACACATATATATATATATTTTTTTAAAGTCTTATTATTATACATTAATGATGTAGAACACTGGCTCTGGAATCAGACTGAAGTGAAAAATACTAGACTAGCTCTGTCATTGCCAGCCTTAGTCACTTTACAATTCTGAGTTTTAGTGTCTTCGTAAAAAATAATGGGATTTACCAGTTCATAAAAGTTGTAAAAAACTAGCATTTACAGTGTGCCACTGTTCTAAATATTTTGCTTGGATTAATTTATTTAATCTTTGCAGCAATTTTGAGAAGCAGTTGCTTTTGCTTTCCCCTTTTTTCAGCTGAAGGAATTAAGTCAAAGAACAATGGAAGGAGCCCGAGGACAGTTAATAAATTGCTCCAGAGGTAGTACTCCACTATGCCATACTTTTAAAGGTCCCTCCTACTTGAGTATTATATAATTCTAGCTGGTTCATAATGTATTTATGTATTAAGTGTGTTTGATCTAGAATACGAGAAATCTGTTTGGGGATATGAAGGGGGAGGGGTTCAAGAATAAAGAATGTGACTATATTCTGCTGTTGGAGTTTTTATTTTTTTGAGTTGTGCTATCCATTTTGTGGTTTGAGGTCCTTTTACTCTGCATTCAGCAAGCAGAAGGATTAGTGCATGGGCTCCAGTTGGTTGCAGGCATCTGGGGCTGTCCAGCAAGTTAGCAAGTATGTTGCAGCACTATTCTCTAAAAATAAAAAAAGCTTGCATAGAGCTGGCCAGCCAGATATCATTGGGGAGTTGCAGTAATTTTGCTTCCCTGCTGGTGGAAAGTGATTCTTGTCCCATATATTTGTGCTGTGTGCTAGGAAGACATCTGGAATATGACTGAACCAGAGCAAGATTTGTAGTCTCATAACCATCAGTCAGTATTTTTTGTTGTTATCATTTTGACATCTTTCTTGCGATTATTCAGTACCTAAAATTCATCCTTTTAAAATGTACAAGTCAGTGGTTTCATGTATTTACAGAGTATAACCATTGCCAAAGTCAATTTTAGATCATTTTCATTATCCTAAAAGTAAACCCCATTACTAGTCATTCCCACACCTGTCTCTTAATTTTGGCAGCCACTAATCTGTCTGCATGGATTTGCTTATTCCAGACATTTCATATTTCTCCTTTTCCTTTGCACTGTTTTTTAAAATTTATTCACATTGTAGCATGCATCCATACTTAATTTTTTTTTTGCCAAATAATATTTGATTATGTGGATATACAACATTTTGCTTGTCCATTCTTCAGTTGATGGGTTCAGTTGATGATTCAACATTTGTGTTATTCCATTTTGGGGGCTGTATGAATAATGTTGAATAATGAATAAAGTAAACTTTTATGTGTGAGTTTTTGTATGGACATGTTCTCATTTCTCTTGGATATACTGTATATCCAGGGTGGAATTCCTGGGTCATATGACTAACAATTTGAAGAACTACTGAATTGTTTTGCAAATTGGCCATACCACTGACAGTCTCATTCGAAATCAGAGAAGGTTCAGTTTCTTCATATCCTTGCCAATACTTATTTTACTGTATTTTAATTTTAGCTTATCCTAGTAAAGATGAAATGGTATCTTGTGATTTTGATTTACATTTCTCTAACTAAGGATGTTAACCATCTTTTCATTTGTTTATAAGCCATTTATGTATTTTCTTCAGAGAAATGTTTGTTTACATCCTTTGCCCATTTGTTAATTGGGTTCTTTTCTCAATATAGAGTTACAAAAATTTTTTTATTCTGGATACAAGTTCCTTATCACATATGTGATTTGAAAGTAGTTTCTTTTACTCTGTGGACTTTTTCATTTCCTTAATGGTAGCATTTGCAGCACAAAAGTTTAAAATTTTCATGTAGTCCAGTTTATCAAGTTTTTTTCCTTTTATTGCATATGCTATTAGTATCATATCTTTGAAGATCATTCCCTAACTTCCAAGTCATGAATATTTAGTTCTGTTTTTTCTTTTACGTTTTATTTCTTATATTTAGGTCTCTCCATTTTAAATTAATTTTTGTATATGATGTGAGTTAAGGATACAACTTTGTTCTTTCACATGTAAGTGTCTGATATTTAACTTTGACCCACGAAATTCTTGGTTTCAGTGACAGACTATGTTAGCTTTCGGATACTATGATGAAGTTTCTGAGATAATTAGAGAAAAAATTTATTTTAGTATTAGAAGTTCCAGTCCTTGATTTATTGGTCCTGTTACTGTGAGCCTGTGGTGTGGCAGCACATTATAATGGTAGTACAAGGCAGAGCACAATTGCTTACCTCACCGCCAGGAAGCAAAACAGCAAGCAGAAGGTTGGGGATCTTACAAACCTCTTCAATGGCATGTAGTGACCTAGAGACCTCCCCTTAAGCTTTGCCTCTTAATGTTTCTACAGTTTCCCAGTAGGGCTACCATGGACCAAGCCTGTAACACTTGGGCCTTGGGGGACATTCAAGATCCAAATTATAGCACAGATGCTTAAATGTAAAAAGTTGAAGCCTGAAAGCCTGTACAAACCTCTGCTCCACTCCTTACTAGTACTGACACCTCTCAAGTGTTCATCTCCCTGAGCCTCAGTTTTTAAATACCAGCAACAGTAATAGCCATAGCTAAATTTATTAAGATGAAACAGATAATACATACATATACCTGCCTGACACATAGTCCACTTAAGGGCAAATTAATTGGATAGGTAGGTGTTTTGATTAACGATACCTTAAAAATTCTGTCACTTGGGGTTTCTAAGTAGGAAGAAAGAGCCGGTGAATACAGCATTTAAGGAAGAGTAACATAGATGAACCATGACAAGGGAGGTAGGAGAGTTGAAATGTTGGAGGGAGGTTGTTGAAGACTGGGAGGAGAAAGGTATTGTCTGTCCTTTTATGCAAGAATAAAACAAATTTTACAAGATAATAAATAATGTAAGAGTCACATAGCCAGGACCACATGACTTTCTTTTCCGTGGCTTTATGCTCTATGACCCAGTGAGTCCAAAGTAGAAATGTGGTTGATTGGGAAGGACTCAGTGACTGACCTGGAGGGATGGAAAGAAGTGATTCTTGGGTTTGCAGCTTGGATGGTATTAGGATGCTGGATGTGTTGATAGAGACATTATAGTCAGAGAAAAGAGATGTGTTAAGCTAGGAAGGAACCTTAGAAATTCATTTTGGTCCATTTCTCTGTTTATACATTGGGAATAATACCAAGAGGTATTGAATGACATACTCACGGTGGTACATTTGCATGTGATGAGTCTAAAGATAAACCAAAGTTTCCTGACTATTCTCTCACGATGCTGGTGAGATATACAATAAACACTATCCAGAACAAATAAATATCCAATTTGGTTATCCAAAATGTACAAGAAAGTGACTTACAGTAGTAGGTTCTAAGAGGTGATTCTAAAGATAATTTTATATAATTGTAATGATAATCTCCTTACCATCTGCAAGCCTGATTCCCTGCCTATCACTTCTTGAGGGCTGGATCTCCTTTTCTCCAAATTTCCAACTTTGGCAAATTATAGCTGTTCAATGCTCTATACATTAATGTAAGTTGAGAAGTCTGTGTTTGAGTTAATGCTTAGTATTTGTTTTTAAAAATTTTATTAGTATGTGTGTGCAGTACATGGTTACATTCATTGTGGGAAATTGATACATGTACATCTTTTTTTACCCCTTTCCCTCCACTCTCCTTTTCCAAATTTTTTTTGCCAGAATCAAATTTATTTATTTATAAGTCCTTATCAAGTTAATTGTTGTAACAGCCAGGCTAACAGGCAAAAAATATTAAAGCACATAAGACTATTATACTAAGTCAAAGTATACTTTTAGATACATTGCTGGATTATAATAACTTTTTTCTCACTTTTTCCCCATTGTCTTTTATTTTGAATTTTATTTATACATTGGGTTTCTCATATAAGATAAGCCATATGATATTTAAGCTTGTGTGTCTGATTTATTTTATGTAATATGGTCTTAAGGTGCATCCGTTTTCCTGCAAGTGACTCAAATTTATACTTCTTTATGGCAGAGAAGTACTCCATTGTGTATAAATACCATCTTTTCTTTGTCCATTCATGTATTGATGGACAGAGGCTGCTTTCAAGATTTATCTACTATGAATTGTGTTGCATGGCTATGCATACGTCACTGTAATCTCATGTCTGTAACTACTCTGGGAAGATACCTGGAAGTGGTATAGCTGGGTCAAATGGAATTTCTATTTTTAGTTTTTTGAGGAATCTCCATCCTAATTTCCATAGTGGTTGTTACCACTTTACACTGCCACCAACAGTGAAGTATTCCTTTTTCCCCCTACCCTCTCCATCATTTGTTATTGCTTGGTTTCTTGATAATAGCCACTCTTTCTGGAGTGAGATGCAATCTCAATGTTTTTTAAATTTGCATTTTTCTAATGGCCAGGGATGTTGAATGAATGTATATATATATATGTATATATATGCAAACACATACATACATACACATACATATATATACATATATATATATACACACATATACATATTTATTGGCCATCTGTACTTCATCTGAGAACACACATATATACATACATATACATATTTATTGGCCATATGTACTTCATCTGAGAACTGTATTCATTTTAGATGCCCATTTTTTAATTGGGTCTTTAAATTAGGGTGTCTAATTTTTATGAATTCTTTATATATTCTAGATATTAGTCCTTTGAGGAATAGCTAGCAAAAATTTTTTCCATTATGTAGGTTCTCTCTTTTGGTGTGCAGAATCTTTTGATTTTATATGGTCCCATTTGTTAGTTCTTGGTTTTTGCACCTAGGGTTCTGTTCAGAAAGTCTTTGCCTACGCTTAGGTCTCTGAAGAGTTTTATCTATTTTGTCTTCCAGTTGTTTTAATATTTAGATCTTTAGTCCATTTTGATTTTAGTTTAGTGTATGGGGAGAGATAAGGATCTAGGTTCAATTGAACCTAGATGTAGATGTAGATGTAGATGGTTTTCCCAGCACCATTTATTAAAGAGGCTATCGTTTCTCAAGCAAAAGTATTCGGACCATTTGTCAAAGATAAAGCAGCTGAGTGCCTAGGGTTGTTTCTTCATTCTTTACTCTGTTCCATTGATCCATAAGTCTGTTTTTTGATTGTATATTTTCCAGTACTATGCTGTTTATACCATTGTGGCTTTGTAGTCTTAACTTGAAGTCTGGGATTGTCATGCCCCCTGCCTGGCCCTTGTCCAGAATTGCTGTTGGTATTCTAGATCTCTTCTAGTTCCATATGAATTTTTGGATCGCTTTCTTTAGTTCTGTGAGGAATGCTGTTGTTGTTTTGTTTTTGTATGGGGATTGAACTCAGGACCTTGACACTTGCAAGGCAGGCATGGTGCTACTGAGCTAAATCCCTAGCCCTGCTGTTGGTAGTTGTATTGTTATTACATTAAATCTGCATAACAGTTTTGGAAATATGGCCATTTTGATTATATCCCTTCTGCCTGTCTAGGAACAGGGAATATCTTCCATTTTGTGATGTCCTCTTCCATTTCCTTTTCAGACTATTGTAGTTTTCATTGTAGAGGTCTTTCACTTCCTTGGTTAGGTTAATTCCTAAATATTCATTTTTCTTGATGCTGTTGTGAAATGTATTATTTCCCTAATTTCTCTCTCAGTGAGTTTATTTTTAATGCACAGGAACAATATTAGTTTTTGAATGTTGACTTTGTATCTTACTATATATGATCCTGTTATAGCTTATATCTATATGTCCCCCCAAAACCTCATGTGCTCATAGGTGGAAATTTGAGAGATGACTGGATCATGGGTGTGTGATACTATATCATGGGTGTATGTTACTGGATAAGTTCACTGATGGGTTTATAGCTGGGTGTGATATTGGGAGGTGAAGCCTGTTTGAAAGAAAAGAGTCACTTTGTGGGTGTGATCTGGAATGGTATATATCCCTCTTCTAACCTTGATCTTTGCCTGGCTCACTTATTCTTGCCTGCCATGCTATGAGCTCTTTCTTCTCTGTCATTTCCTTCTGCTATGTTTCCCTGCCTTGGAATCAGCCAACTATGGACTGAAACCCCTAAAAATTATAAGCCAATTAAATCTTTCCTCCTTTAATTTGTAGATATTGGGTATTTTGTTCCATTGACAGTACAGTATCTATGATAGCTACTGAATTTGGTTATTAATTTTAATGAAGTTTTTGATGGCTTCTAGGTAGAGGATCATGGCATTTGCAAATAATGATAATTTAACTTATTTCTTTCCTATCCATATCCCTTTTTATTTCATTACCTTGTCTAATTGCTTTGGCTGATGTTTCAAGAACTGTATTAAACAGGAGCAGTGATAGTGGATATCCTTGTCTTGTTCCTGATTTTAATTTGTTTGTTTGTTTGGTACCGGGGATCGAACTCAGGTCCTTGTGCTTGCAAGGCAGGCAGCAGAACCACTGAGCTAAATCCCCATCCCCTTGTTCCTGATTTTAGAAAGATAGCTTTCAACTTCTCTCCATTTAATATGATGTTGGCTATTGGGTTGTCATAGATGGCTTTATCAGACTGAGGTAAAGCCCTTCTATGTCTATTTTCTGGACCAATGGATATTGGATTTCTATCAAAGGCTTTTTCTTTTTTCCCATCTTTTGAAATAATCACCTGATTTTTGTCTTCTGTTTATGTGGTATTACATTTGTGTATAAATGTTGAACCCTCCCTGTATCCATGGTGTGAATCCTGCTTGGTCATGATATATGATCTTTTTAATGACTTGCTGCATTCTGTTTGCCAGTATTTTATTGAGGATTTTTGTATCTATGTTCATAAAGAGATTGCACCGTAGCTCTTGTTTTTTTTTTGGTTGGGTCTTTTTCTGGTTTTGGAATCAGGGTAATGCTTGCTTCCAGGAATGATTTGGAGGTACGGCTCCCTTTTGATTTTGTTAAAGAGTTTCAATAGTATTGGCATTAGATTTTCTCTGAAGTTCTCATAGAATTTGGCAGTGAATCCAATCCATAGGGACCTGGGCTTTTCTTAGTTGGTAGTTTTTCTCTTACTTCTTCAATGTCATTGGTTGGTGGTCTTTTCAGGATTTTTCTTTTTGGTTCAGATTTGGTAGTTTGCGTATATTTAAGAATCTTCATTTTTTCTGAATTTTGTATTTTTCTAAAGCATGGCTTCTCTGGGTATTTACCAATGATCTTCTGGATTTCAGCAAAATCCATTGTAATTTTGTCTTTTTAATTTCAAATTACATGAATTTGGGTCTTTTCTTTCTCTGTTTTGATAAGATTGTCTAAGATTTTGTCTACTTTATTTTTTTCAGAGAACCAATTCTTTGATTCATAGATTCTTTGTATTTTTGTCTTAATTTCATTAATTTCTGTTGTGATCTTTATAATTTCCTACCTTGTACTAGCTTTATATTTGGATTGTTGTTTTTCTGTGACTTTGAGGAACATCATTGGGTTATTTATTTGAATTGCTAAATTTCCCTCTTTGGACTGTTTTCATTGTGTCCCATAGGTTTTGATATGTGGTACTGGCATTTTAATTTGTAGGAATTTCCTTAATTTCAGCTATAACTCATTGATAAGTCAAAGAAGGTCTTGTCTAATTTCCATGTGTTTCTGTGGTTTCCTTTGCCATTGATTTCTAGTTTCACTGCACTTTGATCTGGTAGTATGCATTGGGATAATTTTATTTTGCATATACTTAAGAATGCTTTATGAGCTAGTGTGCGGTCTGTTTTAAAGAAAGTCCTATGTGCTGCTGAAAAGAATGTGTATACTGTTGTTGTATAGAACACTCTGTGTATATGTGTGTGTGTAGTTCATTTGTTTGAAGGTTTGACTCTTTCTTGTATATTTCATATCATTGGGTTTTGTTTTTTGATCCATCTGCCAAATGAGTCTTTTGATTGGGGAATTGAAGCCATTCATATTGAGAGTTATTACTTTTTTTTTTTTTTTTTTTTTTTTTTGGTACCGGGCAATCAAACTCTGGACCTTGGGCCTGCGAAGCAGGTGGCAGAACCACTGAGCTAAATCCTCAGCCTGAGGATTATTACTGAGAGGTGTTGACTTATTCCTGTCATTTCATTATTTCCTTTTGTTGATTTCCTTATTTTTGTTTTTCCTTTTGCTTAGCTCCTTATCCATCATAATTTCTGTGATGCCATTTGTGTTGTCCTCTGACCCTTCACTTATTGCAATTACTCTTAGTCTTCTTTGTGTCATCCAGTAGCTGTTGGATCCATTTTTCATATTTTCTATTCCTTTTAAGGTGACTTTGAAAGTTGGTTTTAAAAGAATCATTTCTTCTAGTTTTGAAATTCTTTCCTCACATTGTTCACTTGTACTGTCCATACTTTGAATTTAAGTTTTAATCTCCTGGATTTCTAATTGAAACCTTTGCAGGGTCATTTGTGTTTTATGTCATTTTATTTTTTTAGTTCACCTAGCTTTTTATTAGTATCTACTAAAAGCTTTTGGATCCTTTTGGTTATTACTTTCATTTTCTGCTTATTTATATCTTCTGTGATCTGACTGAGTAGCTCTCTGATCTGCTTTCTGACCTCCTCTGTTATCATTTTGAATAACTTGGTGTGTAGTTTATGCTATTCCCTGGATTGGCTTTGGGAGAGTTGGGAGTTTTGGGAGGCATTTTGTTTCCTTGACTTCTCATGTTATCTATTTTTTGTTTGTTTGTTTGTTTTCTTTGGTGCTGAAGTTTATGTACACTTACAGTGTAAAGACTTTGTTGCTCTTATAGAGATATCTTTATTTTCTCTTCAGTGAAGTACTTTGGGTATGGCTAACTATAGTCCATTGCTTCAGCCACAAGATCTGTCCACCTTGGTTAATTTGGGAGAATGGGGTTCTTTGGGCATATCTTCTAGTATTGTTCTCTGGGAATGTATTCTAGGACTGGTAATGTCGGAAAGGTAATCTGAGTGTTGTCTTATATGCAAATCTGGTAATATCAAGTGAATCAGCTATATAATATCATCCAAGGCAAAACTGTCTATTAACATACTATAAAAACCAATTGCATACCACACTTAACCCTAGAGAAGAAATCCACAGTTTCACTGTAAACATTAAGACAACCCAGGTATTGAATTACAACTAATATGCACTAAAAATGACGGCTGTACCTCTGCTAATAATAGAGAAGATTTCAACAGCAATTTTAGAGAGTTAGCTATCAAAAGATTAATAAAGCTTTATGGTTATACTAGTAAAGGTACAAGGTTTGGGAATGGGAGAATGCAAGAGGGAAAATTTGAAACCTTAAGCTATGATATGAGAAGGAGGAATAAGATGTGGTACAAATGATCTTATTGGGGAATAGAAGGATGTTTATAGAATTAGGTAAAGGTAAAAGAAAAAACTGATGAGAAATAGAAGATAAAAGAAAAAGAGGGAAAATTTTTTATGGGGAGTAAAAATAGAAAAAATTACAGGGAGAAAAATTAAAAGGGAGAAGAGGAAAAAATAAAAAGTAAGAAAAACACATAAGAAACAAGGAAGGACAAAGAAAATTCTCCAGACCCCAGAAAATTGGTGAAGAGGAAAGAGGAAAGAAGAAAAAACAAAGCCAAAGAAACTAAAACTTATATATACATTCACCAGAAAAACAACAACAACAACAAAGCAACAAAATAATTTTTCTAAGATTTCATATATGTGGTTTTCTTCCAGGATCTACTATTTTGGGTCATTGTCCAAATGTGTCCCTGCTCACAATGATAGATAAAAAAGGCTGTCGGACCCCAGATCTGTGCTGAATGCAGGCAAGAGCAGGCAGTAGGTTTAGGGTGAGGGAACCAGTGCTGTGACTTTCAAATCCAGAAAACTGAGGGCCGGGGATTTAGCTCAGTGGTTCTGCTGCCTGCTTTGCAGGCGCAAGGTCCTGAGTTTGATCCCCAGTACCAAAAAAAAAAAAAAAAAAAAAAAAAAAAAAAAAAATCCAGAAAACTGAAGGCTGACTGTGGCTTTTTAACCATGGGGCAGAGCCTGTGCCCTCTATCTTATACCTCTTAAAGGATCTCTTTCCAACCTGACTGCACCTCCATGACTAGGGCTGTCTCACATGGCTCACACACAGTTCCTGTGGGAATGTAACACTGGAAGCCGTGAAGTGAAGGTGTTCAAATCTGTTCTGAGTCCCAAGTTCAAACAGTCACCCTTTTCCCAGAATGGCATCCAACCAAACTCTTTCTCCAGGGATATGGTGTGTGCATGAAGTAGATAGAGTTACATGCCAGCTGTTGCCTGTCAAAGGGAAGCACTCTCATGCTCTCCCTGCAGTTCACAGCATGTGCTAGTTTGTTCCACCGCTGCATTTCTCCTTGAACCCCTCTGCAGTCCCCACCTTTCACTGTGTCTCTGTAGATTGGTCTCCCTTTCCTGTGAATCACAATCCAGGGGTCGGAGAGAAGGTACAGATTGTCCCTTCCTTTCTCTGCTTTATAGTCTCTCTTCAATTTCTCTGTGGGTTTTAATTTTACTGTCAGATCATTCCTGATTTCCAGGAATCTACTTCTCTCTTTTTCTTCTTCCACAAGTTGTTATTTTTCTATGTCTGGATTCCAATCTCAGAAATGCTCAGTTGCTGCTGCTTACTACTCCACTTATCCAAAGTTCTGTTTATTTGGCTTTTACATGGTTTTACTATGTAGTTTATTTAGGCTGGTCTTAAACTCATAGAAATCCTCCTACCTCAGCCTCCAAAATCCTGAAATTACAAATATGGGCCACCACACTCAGCATGATTGTCTGTTAGTGTGAGGAGTCTTTTTCACCTTCTTCCTTCTTCCCCAGCTATAGCAAAAATGTTACTGACTGACCTGGCAAAGGAACCCAAGCATTTGCTATCAACTCTGCTGTCTAGAACTTTGTTAGGGAAGCTGAGATACAAGGGAGAGGGTGCTGATAGCATGAGGTGTTGCTGAGCACCCACAGAGAACATTGGAAACCACCAAGGTGGTGGAGGTCAAGGTTACATTAGAGTAGTAACTGTGCTTTGCTTCATTTTAAAATGCTAGGGTGAGCCAGAGATTTAGGTCAGTGGTTCCACTGCCTGCCTTGCAAGCTCAAGGTCCAAGTTCAATCTCCCGTACCAAAAAAAAAAAAAGTAGTGTTTTTTACTGTCAACATTATCTATATAACATGCACAATAATAGTGTATTATAATCATTATATATGGAAATTATAAACATAGAAACTATAATTTATGATGGATAAATTAAGACTTGAATCACCACTTCAGAAAGATTATCAGTCCTATCAAGAATTTAAATCTCATTTTATTTTT
Organism: Fukomys damarensis; assembly: GCF_012274545.1. NCBI lineage: Eukaryota > Metazoa > Chordata > Mammalia > Rodentia > Bathyergidae > Fukomys > Fukomys damarensis. The sequence continues at coordinate 31,034,412 of NW_022900916.1, forward strand.
TTGAATTAGCTTTGTCTTAAAACAGATTCTGGGAGCAGGGGAGTGGGCTTTCTGTTGCTTTATATTAGGATAAAGATATGCTGGTGTTGAAAACTAAAATAAATGATTTAAGCTCACGCTATAATTTTGTGGAAAAGAAAACTGAATTCAAAAAAATGTTAAGGGATTTCCTTAACTTCTTGTTTTTTCTATTCTATTCCCTTGTGGTTGTAGTCACTAGTTTTTCCTCTTAAAATTGATTGAAAAACATCTTTCCTTCACTTTCTTCTTTACTTTTTGCCTAATTTTCTATAAAGGATTTAAATAGGTCCTTTTTGTTTTGTTTTTTTTTTTCTGCATTTCTACCCAGCAACATTTTAAAAACTTTTGAAATTCAATAAGCTACTGTTTTCTTTTTATTGTTTTACTGTGAAAAAGTAAGATACTGTGATAAACTTATGATTTCTTGTAACCTCTCAATTAACAAAAGTTCTTATGTAAGAGTCATTATTTGGGCCAACATGGAGTGAGCCCACTGTAGCCTTTCTGTCTCTCTCAGTTGCAGTGAAAAAGTGAACAAAGCAGAACAGCAAAGTATTACAGTTCTATCAAATGTACAAGGAACATCTACCAAGATAGGCTACATTCTGGACCATTCGGCTAATCTTTAATCTTGTCAAAATAATGTTCTGTGTTTTTAAGGAAGTAAAGTTCAAAAGGTGGGAAATCCCCAAATATAAGGAAATTAAACAGTATGCTTCGAAGTAACACATAGGTCAAAAAGAATGTCTTCAAGAAAATTGAAAAGTATTTGGAACTTAAAATGAAAATAGTACAGTGGTTACCCGGGAGTAAATGGTGAAGGACTGGAAAAAAGTAGCATAAGGTAGTTTTGAGGAATGGATAATGGAATTTTACTTATCTTGATTATCATGGTAGTTAACAGAGGTTTATGTATTTATCAAAATTCAGAACTATTTGCCAAAATTTTTCTGTTAAATTTACAGTTAGGTGTCTATTTAATACGGTACAGTTTCTTTCCCTCTTACACTAAGGTGTTTGGATGAGCTGTCACAAGGCTGCTGGAGAAAAAATAGAAGTGAAGCTACAATATTTTTAGTTATAGTGGGTATAACTCATAAGTCACTGTTTTGCTTTGGATCTTTAAAGAAAAAAGAACATTTCTTTTAGAAAGTGATTTTTAAGCAGTTATTGGGATATAAAAAGGGAAGAATTTTTAGTGCAAAATTAATACAAGAATTGCAAATTGAGGTCTAAATATACATGCAAGATAATTATGAAGAAAATTATTCTCATTGAAAAAAACATATTGGTCAACAGTAGATGAATTGAAAAGCCTTTTGTTAAAAAAAAAATAGCCAAGTGTGGTAGCATGTGCCCCAGTCCCAGCTACTCAGATGGTTAGGTGGCTGAGGCAGGAGGATCACTTGATAGGGAGACCTTACCTTTTTTAAAATGTGTATTTTGCAAAAGTAACTTGTTAATTAAGTGTAGAAAGGCATTTACTCTATGTGAGAAAAGCTGGCAACAGTGTTGGAATAGTGATCTTCAAATCTTTTAAAATTTCTTTAAGAATTTTTTTTTTTTTTGCTTTCAGAATATATAAAAATCATCTTTTGTTAATTTTCTTCTGAATAGTTTATTCTTTTGGTGTTGTTATGAGCTGGATTTGTTTTCCTAAACTTTATTTTTAGATTGTTTATTGTAACTGTACAGGAATACAACAATATTTATATTTCATTTATGCTAAAGACTTTGTTTTAAATGTATGTGTGAGTAGAGCTGTATTTGCATCTGCCTTTTTACTCTGTTTATATTCTTTTTTTTTCTTTGGTACTGGGGATTGAACTCAGGCCCTTGTGCTTGCGAGGCAGGCTCCAAAACCAAAGCTGTGGCCCTGCCTTTTTACTCTGAATGCCTTCTCATTTTCTTGCCCTGGCTGGAACCTCCAATATACAGTGTATAGTGGGCTTTTGTTTGTTTGTTTGTTTGTTTGTTTTTGAGGGGTCTGGTATATAATTGAGGCTGCCATTGAACTCACTATGTAGCTAATCCTGGCTAGCCTCAAATTTACAATGATGGATTATGCCACTTCGGCCTCCCAAATGCTGGAAGTTCTGGGATTACAAGTCATTCACCAGCACACCTGGCTCCAGTATGCTTAGAAGTGGAGAAGTGGCAAGAACACACAGTCTTGTTTTGTTGCTGATCTTAGGAGAAAAATCCTGTCTTTGACCATTAAATATGTTAGTTGTGAGGTTTTACATGCCTTTGTCATATTGCAGTGGTTCCTGTCTATTCTTTGGTTAAGTGTTTAAGTGTTTAAGTCTTTTTCTTTTTCTTTTTCTTTCTTTTCTTTTTTTTTTTTTTTTTTTTTTTCCATTTTTTTTTTTTTTTTTTTTGGTACCAGGGATTGAACTGTTTTAAGTGTTTTTCTTATGACAAAGTATTAGATTTTTGTCAAGTGCTTCTTATATGTTTAGTGAGATGATCATATGATAAATGAGAAATCTTTTATTTCAAGAAAACAAGCCTGCAGCCAGGCTTGAAATTAAAAGGGACATTTATTAGCTCATCCTGAGTGAGGGGTTAAATCCTGTCATCCAGATTTATCCTCTTCTGCCTTTGTCCCTCAAATTCTCCAACTCCCTTTTCTATTCATGTTAAAAATTAGGTTTAGGTCTCATGTGATGGTGAAATGGATCCTAGCACCTCTAGGGGGGGCATCCTTAAGACCAAAGAAAAAGAGGGTCTCTAGTTCTTTTCCCAGACCCAGAAAAATCCCTGAATTATCTCTGGTTGGGTCACTTGCCCATTTTGCAACTGTCATAGAGGTCAGATTATGTGAAGCTCCAGGTAGGCCTGGTCCGTATGCATGCTTGGAGTTGATTAACCTATCCAGATTACATACGTAAAGTATGGAGAAGAAGGTATTCAGTAGTGAAAATGTGCAGAATGGATGCTGAATTGCCAAAAAGAAATGTCAAATATTCTTTCTGCTCACTAAAGTTTCTTGTCTAATCCTTCCACTAGGGGAGTTTGGCTGACACCACATTCCATCTCTTGGAGACATAGTGAAAAAAAAAAAGAGGATGGGATTGAATAGGAAGATTAGTCTAATGGCATTGTAAGGAAGCAGAGACCAGTACAGCCCATAGTTTTCGTCTGCCCTTTTGTTACCTTGAACATTTTTATTATTTCCAAAGTAACTGAAGATTCTTTTAAAATAAAAAGTAGATTAATTTCCTTTTCATCATCCTGGCCTCTTTTTTCCTACTATATTCCATCTAATGAGAATGAGATTTCTGGTCTCTTAATGTGCCTTTTGCAACTTCAGGAGCTTTATGCTTAAAAGGCTTTTTTTAGTTATAGTTTCTGTAGTTCCAAACTATAAAATAAAATAGTAACATTTTGAACTTCACTTTGTGTAATTAAAACTTCCCCTGGATAAATACAGAACCTGATATAAGAAAGGTAATTATTTCAGTTGTGATGATAGTTTGTCAGCAGCTTTTAAAACTAGCTGCACCTGTGCTTTATGAAGTAAGGGATGCTGTTTTAACTTTTTTCACATTCCTGTAAGATAAAATTAGTGTAGGGTACTGTTCTATTTTATTCTTCTTTTTATGGTATATGGACTTGAACCAGGGCCCTGAAAATGTTAGACAAATAGTCTACCACTGAGCTATATGCCCAGCTCCATTTTTTTCAAATTTAAGATACCTTCCCCCCCCACATCAAAAACTCTGAAATCTGGAAGCACCTTATAATTAGTGCCATGTAATTGCTTAATTAACAAAGTTTTTTTTTCTTATATTAGTCAGCTTTGTATCATTAGGACCAAACACCTGAGAAAGTCAATTTAGAGGACTACTTGGCTCATGGTTTCAGGCATTAAGTCAGCTGACTCCAAAGCAGAAACATCATGGTGGAAGGCCTTGGTAGAGAAAAGATGCTCAGTTCATTACAGCCAGGAAGCAGAAAGCAGGCAAAGAGCCAGAGAGGAAGAACCAGGGACCAAATACATCCTTTAAAGGCACCCTCCACTGTGACTTACTTCCTCCAACTAGCCCAGACTTTGAATAACCCATTCAGCTCTGAACTTATCAATATTTTATTCCATTGATGAATGTCCTCATGATCCAGTCACTTCTCCAGGCCCCACCTCTGAATACTGCTGCATTGAGAATTATGTCCTCAATACATGAGTCTTTAGGGACCATTTCATAGTTAAACTATAACACAAAATAATGGTTCTGTCTTATAATTGGTGATGTGGTAAAACGTTTAAGTCACAGGGTTTTATACGATAAGTTTTTGGGTCACAGGGTGCTGCTATAGCTTGAATCTGGAATGTCTCTCAAAGGCCCATGTGTTTAAAGCTTGGTCCACAGCTTGTCACTGTTGGAAGATGGTAATAGGAGGGGCATAGTAGACTGAATTTAGGTCATTTGGGGAGGTGCCCATGAAGGGAATGTTGGGATGCTGACTTCTCCTTGTTTCCTGCTTCCCAGTTACCATGAAGTGAGTATTGCTTCATCACTAGCTCTCTACTATGATTTGATGCCTTACCAAAGGTCCAAAGCAGTGGGACCAAGTGTCCATGGACAGAAACCTGTGAAACTGTGAGCCAAAATAAACCTTTCCTCCTTGTACATTGATTTATCTCAAATATTTGTTATAGTAATAGAAAGCTGACAAGCACAGGTACAAGCACCCACACATTTAACCAAACATTATTCTGACTCTGTAAGTATGCTTCTGGGTGTGATTAAATTGAATTGAAAGACCGTGGACCTCATCCATAAGTTTAGGACTAGACTATAACAAAAAAGGCTAAGAGGAAACTAATTCCACTTGCCCATCTGCCTTGAACTAGAACATTGAGCTTCATTAGAACTTGTACTGTGTGCTCTTCTGTGTCTTTACTTTGATAACTACAGATCTTGGGACTTGCATAGAATCATCTGAGATAGTTTTTTATAATACATCTCTTTATGTGTACATATACACATATCCTATTGATTCATTTTCTCTGGAGAATGCTAATTCAGTTGGATCCTAAATTGGATCAAATGTAGTAATTGAGAGTGCCTTCTACACAAAGCATGATAGCTTTGGGAAGTGTTCACACCAGTTAGGGTCACAGAATAAGCTGCACACTGAAAAGATGCTTGTATTCTATATCAGTATTATAGACACCTAAGCTAGTTAGAAAATATAAGGCAGTTAGGCAAAGCCTCAGCAGACAAAACAATTGAGACACATTTACTAAAAGGTCAGGATTCAAAAAGGAAGAACTACTACGCCTACATGCTTCCCCTGGGGATGAATAGCAGTCATTGATATTCTAAATTGACATCAGGTCACCTTAATTGGGCAACAAAACCTCCCTAGCCTATTTCTTCTGCTGAAATCCTTGTCTTTCCATGTATGTTTGCTATGTGATTAGCTTCCCCATTTAATCAGTATTATCTAAGTGACTATATTTGTTGTAATCTTATTGGTTGATCATAGTTTTGTCCCACTTTTTGATTTCCTGTTGGATCAATATTACCTAAGGAACCATACTTGTAATCTTATTAGTTAACTAGTTTTGTTCCACTTTGAACCTGCCTCACTTAATGGCTTTGCTCAATAAAACACCTTTGAGAAGTGGGTTGGGTAGGCAACCCACTTTCTGGTCCCTTTCTGTCTCTTTTAGACAGAAGCTTATCTTTCAATAAATTCTTCCTACTCTTAACCTCCGTTGTTCTTGGAATTTATTCTTCAGTTTTAGAGAACACTTACTCAGGGTTTCAGAGATCTAGCAGGTTGGGAGTTATAATGTTTTCCTTATTTGGATTTTTTCCCTTATTTAGATTTCTTGGTGCCCTATATCACCAGGATAGCTATTTCAGAGTGAGGGGCTAAAGTCAGAGTTTTAGTGCCAAATGGGCAGTGTGGAAAGACATAACTTTCTTCCTAGCTCCACTATGTGCAGCCTGTGTACCCTATGTTATGTTTTTTGTTTTGTTTTGATTTTTTTTTTTTTTGGTATTGGGGATTGAACTGAGGACCTTGTGCTTGTGAGGCAGGCGTGGTGCCACTGAGCTAAATCCCTGGCCCTAGGTTTCTTTATTTGTAAAATGAGTCAATTTGACTAGATTAGTTCAAAGACCTCTTCTACTTCTCCAATTCTAAAATACTGATTCTTCTGTTTCAGTGAGAAGAGGTGACCTGAGGTACAAATAAATGCTCCGTAATCAGTAATGTCTGATTCTCTGCCTAAAAACAGCATAGTCTGAGAATTGATTGGGTTTCCCAGGTTGCAGTATTTCGTTGTATAAAGGGTAGCCTTCAAGTTTGCGTTTCTGTAGAATTTGAAGCCAAGGTCAGGAAATATTGCCTTCTGAGATAAAAATTTACAAGTTCATTTGAAGAGTTTCGTTAGCCAGGAATTGACTTGGGCAGATGTAGAGTTAATTACCATGCATATCCTGATAGTCTGTAAAGGATCTGAGTCCTTGGGAAGGAAGTCTTCAATATAAAGTATAACAAAAGGAGCATAAGCCATAGTTTGTGAAAAGATTTCTTATCTTTGATGAGAAAGGTTGTATAGTAGGATATTTCAATTCAGGTATCATTGGAGAGTGGTTTCTTCGAATTAGTTTTTACTCAGTTTTAAGGAAGTAAGAGACACTGTACCTTGCAGTCCTAAGTAATCTGGTTTCTAGAAAAGTAGACCCTAATAAAGTGATGAGAACAGTATCTTGCCTTCCCACCTAATAGCTTCACTTAAATTTAGTGCTGACTGTTCAGCCTTCTGATTACAAACATAATTTCTTTATCATAATCTTAGTCCAGGGGTGCCCCAGGAAGTAGTAGTCTCCCCATAGAACATAATAAATTGATTCCATGTGGTCATCAGTTGTTGTCTTACCCACTTGGATGATGTGAAGTAGTCCCCAGAGGCCCATCAAACATGTATAACTACATAACCCTGGGACCCTCCCCTCTCACTGGCTTTTTCACTGGCTATTTCAGTCACAGCAGTCTCATGAGAGAAATGAATCGCTAAATGACTATGGCATTTCAGAGAAAGGAAAAAGACTATGCCTTATGGAGACCCGAAAGGCTTATGCAGATAGTCAGGGATGACATTTTGTGAAGATCTTGCTTGAAATGCAGCAAATAAGGTCGGTTTGACTGAAATATAGGGTATCATAGAAGACTAGATAAAATATATGTCTACTATGTGGTTTATACCCTGAACTTTTGCAGTATTGAAGTGAATGGAGTTAAACTTTGAATGTTTTAAAATCATTCTGTTTTGATGAATCAATACTTTTTTAAGTGAAACAGAGTTATCTTTTCCTGAGTCATATGACACTAGTTGTATAACTTTTGTTGAAAGGGCATTGTAACATTTGTTGCACTATTTATAAATTTCTGATATTTTGTTTCTTAGTCCAGGGAGGAGAGTGCATGAGTAAAGCAGTGTTAAGGACACAATAATCATTTGTCTTAGAAAAATTAAAAATCACAGATTACTATTACTACATGATAAAACAATAATAAAAATTATTGTACATTCTGTTACCTTGAGTATCATCATCCATGCCTGCTGTTGATCATTCCAGAGTTCTATACTTCATGTGACTAAAACTATATGCCTTCGTGGTGTTTAATTTTATAAAAATAGGATCAAACATACAAGTCTTTTCTAACCTGCCTCCTTCTCTAGAATTTCCCTTGCAATGAATAGGGTCCTTGCAACTGAGACTTGGTATCCTATATTAGGCCTTAGTTTCAGTGTCCTGGTAGGCACCTCACATGCTGGTAGTAATTACAATGATCCTCTTGCTTCTGTTTTCAGGTTGGCAGCCTCGATGGTTCCTTCTCTGTGGAGGAATACTATCCTATTATGATTCTCCTGAAGATGCCTGGAAAGGTTGCAAAGGGAGCATCCAAATGGCAGTCTGTGAAATTCAAGGTGGGAAACCAAACAACCTGCAGGTTTTATTTTTATGTCTCTGAAAAAATAAAAAGCACTGGCCTCTGCATGCCTTTCTCTGCTGTTCCCACAGTACAGATAAAGATACATAGTATCATGGCCTTTGTAAATACAACTTAAAACTGCAGCTGTCTTTCATAAGGAGAGTTTAAATAGTCCCACAAAGTCTTTGTAGATAGGGAGGGATGGAGGAGTTGAGGGCAGGGGACTAGGGGAAAAATAAGAACCAAGGTGGATTATGTAAAGGTGCAGATTTCCAATGATGATTGTCACTATATTGTATACCTAAAGTGTACCAATAAAATTAATTAAAAAGGTGTGGTCCAAATGAACAAGAGCAGTGTGCTTCACTACTCAGCTAGTACTCATTCCTTAATCACCTGCTCACCTGGGACCAGTAGCTATTTGCAAAGTTTAAATCTTTACTGCAAAAAAAAAAAAAAAAAAAAAAATTTACTGCGGTGCCAGACATTTCTGTGTTTAAATCAGATCAGGTATACCCACACACTCACTCCCATACACACTCAAAGCAAAATAAGCAATTGATAAAAAAATGCATCTTTGCTTGTTAGCATGCGTATTAGACCATTTTCCATTACTACAACAAAATATCAGAAGCCAGATAATGTATAAAGGAAAGAACTTTATTTAGTTAACAATTTTGGAGGTTCAAATTTTAAATAGCATGGTGCCAACTGGGTGTGTCACATCATGGAAAATGGCATCACAGTGGGAGCTTGTGTGAGAGGGAGAGATTATATGATAAAACAGGAAGCCAGAGAGTCTGTGGAAAAACCAGTCTTGCTCTTTTATGACAGCCCTGTCCTGAGTATGAACCAGTGTCCCATGAGAACTGTTCTAACTCTCTGAATGCAGTGCTCCCAGTAACCTCCCACACTGCTTCACCTCATAAACATCCTACCAACATCACTGCACTACAGACTAAGCTTCTGACATGTGAACCCTTAGCAGGGTTCCAGCTTTTTCTTTGGACTGGGGCAATCCATACCATAACGCATGCAAGCCTATTTGACCCCAAAGCAGCATATTTTATGTACACACAGCCAAAAGAGAGGTTCCTTCTATATTCTGATAGACACTTAAATTGAGTGATTGTTTTTTGGGTCAAAGACTTAATGATGGCTTATAGAGCCAATTAAAAGCATCGCGTTTTTTGATCAACAGAACTGTGTAGGAAAAGATAAACAGAACATTGTGTGAACTAAGGGCTGACCTTACTACTTCTCTCCTCCTCTCTTGTCTGGGAAAAAGCTTTTAAGAACTGGTGCCACTTGATGTCAAGAAGTTGAATGGGGTGGAGTCTACTCACTTCCAAGTTTCTGACTACTCTGCCTTGCTTCCAGTTCATTCTGTAGATAATACCCGCATGGACCTAATAATTCCTGGGGAACAGTATTTCTACTTGAAGGCCAGAAGTGTGGCTGAGAGACAGCGGTGGCTGGTAGCCCTGGGGTCAGCCAAAGCTTGCCTGACAGACAGTAGGACCCAGAAGGAGAAAGGCAAGTACTGATTGTTCTCTAGTCTGGGAGCCTTGGAAATCATCCATTAACATCTCTGTGTTCCCTTTTTTTTAAATTTATGTTGTCTCTGACCCCCTACCAAGCTTTCTGTATCATTTACATGCTCTGTCAGAGTAGGGCTTATACCAGGGTCCATAGCTTATTCTACTTTCTTAGCATATAGTAGAAAGAGTACAGGCTTCAGAGCTAGACACAAGTGGTTTCAAATAATGGCTTTGTGGTTTATTGACTCTGTAACTTTGGCATGGATCACTTAAAAATTTTAGTTAACATTACCTTGGGGGGATTGCTGAGAATTAGTGGTGATATACAGGGTAGTACCTAGTCAGGCACCAAATTGGAGTGCCCAATTAGGCACAGACTCTGGCAAAAAGTAGTTGTGCCAGAGAAACCTTGGGTGTCTTTGGTAATAGTGTCATTTTCCCTTTCCTTTCTCAAGTGGGATGGATACCTAATGTCAGGTTGGTGCTGCTTAGTATTTATTAATTCGATATCATTAGGTCTCCTGAGAACTATGGCAGGCACAGTGTTCTCATTGGGCTGGGACAAAAATGCCAGGGCTCACTGCATGGGTCCTACTTGTTGCTGTCCCAGCTCCACAGCTCTATATGTGCAACTTGAAAGATTGAGTGGGTAAAGGAAAGGGGAAATGGGGGTGGGGGGATATTCCAGGAAACATTTCTCATGACAGTTGTGGTGGATATTTCTAATTCTTCAAGTAGACCCAGCTAAATGGTCTCTTCATTGTTTTTATATATATATACAAAATCAGGAACAAATCCTAGAAACCATTATCTTTGGCTCTGAGCTGATGGTAATATACAGTATTCTCAGGGAGAAGGAACAGAGGTGGTAGTAATTGTAGCTGAGCCTGTAGCATCAGGTGGCTGGAACGCCTTTCTGTGAATGGCTAGGAGCTATTACCCTTGATAGGCAACACGCTAAACCAATCCTCAGTCAAAATGAGAAACCATATTCTTGGTGGTGATTGGACATAACAGAACACTGTTTCCCAGGTATGAGCAGAGCAGAGCAGTAGGAGGTAGCTCACTCTGACCCCATTTTAAGACCCTGTGTGGCAGAACTGAGGCCAGAACTATGAACCCTGACTCTGCTGCCAGTCTTGATAGCAGATCCAGTTGGAATGTTGTCTCTTCCTATACTGGTGATTATTCAATATGTTGTCTAAAAAAAATGTATTTTATATGGACCTTGACTTACGAATTGTAGCTGATTGTAACTCCAGTTGGTTGTAAGTCAAGACTATTTTCCCCATAAAAAGTCATGGAAATACCCATAATGTGTTTTGAACTTCCCAAAGCACCCCTTAACTAATCTATAATAAAAAGTGTTGTGTAATTTGCATAATTTACCAGAAACACCAATAATTTTCCTAGTGTATTCATCAAAAATTTATACAATGTGCCTAGTTTACCAAAAACAACGATTTCATGTATTCACCATTCAAGTTGACATCTTTGGCTTGCAGGAAAGGAGCAGGAGGAAATGGAAGATGGTTATTGTTTTGAAGTCTCCATCCTTAAGAACATCAGGAATCTGGTGTCCTTTCTCTCCTCGGAAGATTCTAACTTATGGCTCACTAGGTCTTAACCTTTTCAGAACTAAAAACTGGTCTAAGGTTGTCTGTTTCTTTTCCTTAACACTGTTCTGTAATATGACATGACATCATCATTAAGCAAGTGAATGCAATGATTGACTTTTCCCCTTCTAGTTGTGTCTTTTCTACAAATGTTTGTAGCTCTGACATTTTGGGGGGATTTCCTTTATTTAAAAAGAAGAATTTTGCTGCACTGATTGTTGATACTCCCCCTCTTCAGATAGCTCCTCAGCTGCCACTCTCTGTTGGTCAGCCACAAGTTGCTGAAGTTCCTCTGTAGACAGTTCCTCTCAGTGTTCCTTCCCCAGTTCTTCAGCATCACCACTGTCTACCTGCAATCTTGTGGACTCTGCTATAGTGAAAGTGTCATCAATCACAGGGTCAATTGAAGGCACAGTATCCTCTATGCAGCCTTCAAAATCTCCCTCCTGTGTAATTTTAGACCACACTTTCTTCCAGGCAGAACTCAGTGTTCTTAGAGAGACATTAGCCCAGCATTTATCATTTATCCCTACACAGGAAAGGATATTGTAATGTTTCTTCTAGATCTCTTAAAGGGTTAAATCTGTCTGAGACCATATGGCGCCACTTCAGGAACAGTTCCTTGGTGTATAGCTTTTTAAAGTTAGCTATAACCTGCTAGTACATAGGCTGCAGTAGAGGAGTTGCATTAGGTGGAAGGAACTCTACTGAGAGCCATGAGAATCCTTCAGCCAATTCTTCCAGATCTCATGGGTGAGCAGGAGCATTGTCCGTGATGAGGAGTAAACCTTTGTCCTCTAGACATTTCTTAACAGTAGGATAGAAAGCCTCCCTGATTCACTCAATAAAAAGTATTCTTGTTGCTGGGCGTGGTGGCGCGCGCCTGTAATCCCAGCACTCGGGAGGCTGAGGCAGGAGGATCACTGTGAGTTCCAGACCAGCCTGGACTACATAGTGAGTTCCAGGTCAGTCTCAACTACATAGTGAGACCCTGTCTCAAAACCCAAAAAAAAAAAGTATTCTTGTTACCCAGGCTTTTGCATTAGATCTCCACATGGCCTCTAGCCTGTTCATGACTGTGTTTTCTGGACATTCTAAGGGTCTCAAGAGTGATAAACCAAGAGGTCAGCGCTAGCATTAGCACATAGCAGTAAGGTTAGCCTTTCCTTCATAGGCTTGTGGCCTGGCATTTTCTTCTCTTCCTGGGTAATCTATGTTCTCCTTGGCATTTTCTTCCAGAAGAGGGCAGTTTCATCACAGTTGAAAACTTAGTGAGAGCAAAAGCCTTATCTCTGTGTCATCATTTTGAAGTGGTGTGTATAATTTTCAGTAGCCCTTTTATCAGCACTGTCTGCTTCATTATGCCTTGTTAAGCTATGAACCCCAGTTCTCTAAAATTTTCTAACCACCCCTTACTGGCATGAAATGTTTCACTAGTGTCATTTGTTGATAGATTTTCCCTTACAAGATCTGCATTTATAGCCCTAGCTTCTTCACAAATTATAGACACAGGCTATAATCTTCCATCTGCCTTTTGTTTATCCAAATAATACCTTTTTACCTTGCTTAACACAATTGATCATTGATCATGCATGCCTTATTAATTTGGGTAACACCTTTAACAATACTAGCTTCCTTATACAAATCTTTTCTCTGTAAGATTGTTGAGATGGTAGATTTCAATATGCTGTATGTAATAGCAAGATAGGTCACACAAATGCCACTCTCATGTTTCTCCACAATCTTTTTTTTTTTTTTTTTTTTTTTTTTTTTTT
>NW_022900916.1:31047389-31058338 GCF_012274545.1 Fukomys damarensis
AGGGGATCAATCGGGTTCTTGTGCTTGCGAGGCAGGCCATGGAACCACTAAGTTAAATACTCAGCCTATCTCCTTCTTTTTTTATTGTGATTACTTCCTTTACCTTCCCTTTCTCTAGCTTCTTTTCTAGCTTTTTGGGGGCTATTTTGATAATAGTAATTGTAGCGATTCTGTAAAGCACTGACCAAAATCACATCCACAAACATTCGCATCTGAGCTCAGACTTATGCTTACTTACACTTGAATAGGCTTTCTGGCATCACAAGTCTTTGTTTACAACTTTGCAAGTAGCCAGCATTCAGGTTGTAACTCAATACTTTGGTCAGAAGTTAAAACTAAAGTTCCCATCATAACTCAGGTTGTTCTTAAGTGAGGCCAGTTGTAACTCTCAGGTCCACTGTACTTCAAAAGACTGGAAATACTCTTTTCCTGTTTTTCTTGCCCCCACATCTTTATCACATCTGTAACATACTATAAACCTATGGTATATATTCCATTTCTAGACATTATACTAACTAGATTGGTTATTCATTTTGGTAACTACACTACTATGATTTTGCCATTCAGAATTTGCTGAAAACACTGAAAACTTGAAAACCAAAATGTCAGAACTAAGACTCTACTGTGACCTCCTTGTTCAGCAAGTAGATAAAACAAAAGAAGTGACCACAACTGGAGTGTCTAATTCTGAGGTAAAATATTACTTTAGTAATATTATTGATATTATACATGAAAAAATAACACTAGATTGCTTATGCATAATGTTTATTCTCACAAAATTCCTGACTGTAATAGAATTTGCTGTATTGTAGAAGAAAAAAATAACAAAATTCAACAAAGAAAAGAAATGTGTGCAACACAGCATATGAAAGCATAGTTTTCCTTCCTGCAGTAAATTCAGGATTAATTAATTGATAACATTTTGAATTTTTAACTTTTAGTACTGACATACTGAATTATGTTTCTCCCTGTTTGCATCACTTTTTTTTGTCAGTATTAGGGATCTAATCCTTGCCTTTGCACTGAGCTATACCCTACCCCTTTTTATTCTTTAAACTTGTGATCCTTCTACCTCAGTCTGCCAAGTAGCTAGGCAGACTGGCACTATCTTACCTGGCCATTTGTACTGCTTTTTTTTTTTGTACCACTTTTTAAAAATACAATCTTACCTGTAAACTATCTCCCAGGTGTGGTTGTAAGGTGTTAGTGGTATATCTGCCAATAGTGTATATCTGTCACCTTTGGTGAGACTGACTACATTTTATTTCACCATAGTTTAAATAGTTATGCTTTGGAGTAGATGTATGTTTTCAGAGATGGAGACACAGCTCTGTTCTCTGCCAGCAAGAATTGTGATTTTTCACATTTATTGATAAAACTGTCATTCACTCACCCTAAAACACATTAAAAGAGATCTCTTTGGTGTTAAGCTGTCTATTGAATGGCTCACATTAAACAGAGAGGGTCTCTGCTCTACTTTCAAAGTTGTAACCTGATAAATGATGTCTACAACAGCAGAATGTGCAGATTGTACTTAATGTTTTAATTTACTTTTTAGGTAATAGAATACCATACTACTTACCATACTACTAGTAGAATATGTGGTTTGACGTCTTTCTTATAAAAGTGATTTAACTTACTTTCATTTGCTTACTTCATTTTGGGTTCTTTTATTCATTTGTCAGTGTTGTCTGTAATCACTGTGCTGGTGGGTTGGAGCAGATAAAGAACTGAAACATATCAGTCGTATTCTTGTAAAGTCTAGAGCAGTTATTATCAGTCCAGAGCATCTGTGCCCCCAGGAGACATTTGGTAGTGTCTAGAAACATTTTTGGTTGTCATGATTGAGGGAGTGCCACTGGCATCTAGTGGGTAGAAGCCTAGATGCTGCTTAACATCTTACAGTGAACAGGACAGTTGCTCCCTGCCCCTGCACATTTATCAGTCCAGAGTGTTTGTGGGGCCAAGTAGAAAAGCCCTGATGAATAAAGAAGTGAAAATGTGATTGCAGCGGTCTTTAATTCAAAATGGAAAGTGCATATAGCAAATGCTGTGGGAACTTACTAATGAAAAGTATGATTTGGCACCTGAGAGCTTGTTAGAAATACAAAATGAAAGAAATATAGAGACCACTAAGGCATGGTCACCTCACTCTCTAGTCAGAGTGTGGCCTCAGTTTTCTGAACAGCTAACCAATGCCATCATCCAGAAGAAAAATACCATGAACTAGTAATCTAACTTTTAGTAGCAAAAAAAAAAATGGATTCCTTGTTTACAGGAATTCTAGTTGAAACATCTTGGTATTCCATACTGAAAACAAATGATACACAGTTTCTGAAAGCTTCATGTGAACTTTGGGCCCAGCACCTGGCATATTGTTTCCTTTAGTTGCAGTGAATATGAATTGAAATTTAAATGTGAAGGGTCAGACTGAAAGCAACTATTGTGCATGATAAGTAAATAAATTGGGCTAGTTCTGTTTTGTTTTTCTTTTATAAGCAATATACTTGACCAGAAAACAATTAAGTACATCGTTAATAATTTGTGGATAAAAGCCTTAAAAGACAACACAATTGAACTTTTTCTTTTTTGGCGAGATAAGTATCTTCCATTGTTTGTTTTTTGTAGGAGGGAATTGATGTGGGTACTCTGCTGAAATCAACTTGCAATACTTTTCTAAAGACCTTGGAAGAATGCATGCAGATTGCCAATGCAACCTTCACCTCTGAGCTGCTTTATCGCACTCCCCCAGGATCACCGCAACTGGCCATGCTCAAGTCAACCAAGGTAAAAGGCCAGCTCAGTTTGTCTGCGACAGGATTAACTTAGTTAGCTTTTATGTTACGAAGACATCTATCTGCAACTTAACAAAGGAGAGGTTTATTTGGCTCACAGTTTCAGATGGTTCCATCTATGGTTAACTAGCTCCTGTGCAGAAATGGCAAGGCAGAAGGGCTTGCCAGAGGAAAGCTGCTCAATTCATGGAAGCCAGGAAATAAAAGAAAGAATAAAGAGAGAGAGAGAGATGCCTTATAAGGCATGCCCCAAGTGCCCTACTTCCTCCAACTGGGCCCCACCTCCTAATAGCACATTCAACTAGGAACTCACCCATGGATTAATCCAAGAGGAGTATAGTGGTGTTGCTATACATGGGGGTCCATGATTCAGTCTCTTTCTAAAAGGCCCACTTCTGAACACCTGAGACTTTGGGGGGACGTTTTAGATGTAAGCCATCACATAGGTACAATGAAAAGCTGAAACTCTAAGGCTATAGCCTTTGGTGATTGATAAAGACATTTTTTAGTGGACTTCACTTTATGTCCATTTTTACGTCTGATTGCAACCTTCCATATTAGTCAAGTATTTTTGGCACTTTGACCATCTACACACATCTCTAATGTAACCTTTCATCTTCTTTCTAATCTCCTCCTTGTCCAAGAAATTTAGCGTAGAGTTGTGACAGCCTTCTAACTAGTTACCTTCAGGCTGACCCTTCTGGTAAGCAAACAGTATTTATAGTAATGCAGTATAAATTGGATCACATTATCTAAATGACGGTGGCTCCTTCATTGCCTATACATTAAAGCTAAAACTTCTTAGCCCTTTCTTCCATCACCAGCCTCTTTCCTTGACATTAGTTGGATTGAACATATTAACTGTATCATTCTCCCCCCATATACACACACTCCTGTATGTCATAACCCAAGAATACCCAACTTGGCTCTTTCCCAGGTTAGCTCTTATTCATTCTCTATTTATATTATCTCCAAATCTTCATGTTGAACTAAGAGCTTCTTCACCTACACTGTCCTGTTTTAGCCCTATTCTTTGTTGAAATAAGTTTGAGGGCAGGAACCCTATAGTGTTTACCATACCTCTCATGCTGATATAATATCCACACCTTAGTTTTCTGTCTGTTAATCTTTAATAAGCATAACTGAATTACAAAGAAAGCCAATCACCAAGAGTTTAGCTGTGGTTATTAGGCCTTTCAAAGGTCATCTTCCTTTTCCTTAGAAATTTGGATACCCTTATTTGATTTAATGAGAAGGGCAAATTGGGACCAATGACACTACTTTGAGATGACTTAAAATTGTTTTTGTTGAGTGGGACAGTTTATATTATAGTCATATTTACCACTTTATCACTTTTGTGTATGGTAAAATTCTGAATAATGCACTTTTAGAAATTTAATTTTCATTTTTTTTTAAGATGAAACATCCTGTTGTACCAATTCACAATTCACTGGAAAGGTATGATAATTTTGTTTTGTTTTTTCTTTCCCCCCCAAAAAATACAGACATACATTCCTTTTTTAAAAGTATGTGTGTGGGGGGTTATACTTTGATCATATGGTGGTTTTTCTCATGATTTGAGATGGCACTAGAAGGAAACAGTATCTGACTTTCTTAGTTTGGGTGAGACAAAAACAATACAGACCTTGATTCAGCACTAATGGGAAAATGTTGGCCTTTGCCCTAGGATATAGCTGTCATCCATTACTTCTAGTAACTTTTCATCTCTCTAGAGTTACTGAGGATTGGAATTTCTCTTACATAGGAGCTGAATATTGACTGCAATGTATTTATTCAGAAAAAGCAGTAGTGCTATTCTGTTTTATTTAGAAATAAAAATCTCAAATAGGCTTACAGGATGAAAATAGTTTTATATCAAAATAATTTCTAGTCCTCTAAATACACCTTCCATTAAAAAAAAATACATGCTGGGCTGGGAAATGTTGCTCAGTGCTAGACCACTTGCCTAGTATGCATGAAGGCCTGGGTCTGATCCTCAGCACTGAGGAAAAAAAAGTACATATTGACATGGTTACATATGTCATGTAGACATTTTTATGTATTGACATAGTCCAGATACTTTTTCTTTCAAATTTCTCACAATTTGATTGTTTCTCATTTTCTCCTTTTTTGGGAAACTCTGTATTTTTTTTCTTTTTGAATTATTGCCTCTATATACTCCCACAATTTTGAATGCTAGGTTGAAATGTAAATTTTTTTGTTTTTGTTTTTAGAAAACAGTAAATGCTTTTCCTAGACTTTGCATGCAGGCTTAAACCCTTCTCATTTTTCTTAGAAGAAGATACCTTTGTTCTAATTTGTCTAGGTATAATCACTTATAATAATATATTATGATTGTCCCATGAATAGATAGAGTCAGCTATTTCACTTGAATGTTACATGGCTTTTTCTGTTACCTTGAAGTGTGGCAGGTCCCTCAGGATATGTTGTAGTCCTGTTGGGTGTTATTCTTGCAGATAGATAACAGAGTACCAGCCTGTAGAGTGGGTGGCCACAGCATGTTGCTTCTAGATAGTTAACTGCCAAGTAAACTCAATGGAAGTGGCTAATGGTGTTGAGAAAAAGCCTCCTAGGGAGAAGTTTAAAGAAAGTCAAAGTGTTAAATCTGGCACTTGAGATAACTGATTGGAAGTCAAACAGCTGTTAATGACTATTTCCTGATGCTGGTGGGGAGCAGGAAGATAGAGTTAGCTAGGGATACAGGAAGAACCATTAAGCTCTTTTAATTTCTGAACTGCAGCCTTGAGACAAGTTTGGTTCCTATCATAGACCTTGGTGTCTGTGGGAGGCTGTAAAGTTTGACACTGTTCTTTAATTAAAAGGATTGATGTTAAAAGGATTTGGTAATTGTGACCTCTTTCCCCACCCACCTAAATAACATCTGCCCAAGCAACTTATAACCAGATCACTGGACTTTCTGGCTTTTTTCTTTTAAAAAATATTTTAGGCAAATGGAGTTGAACAGTTGTGAAAATGGATCTTTAAATATGGAAATAAATGGTGATGAAGAAATCCTAATGAAGAACAAGAGCTCTTTATATTTGAAATATGCAGAGATAGACTGTAGCATATCAAGTGAAGAAAATACAGAGGAAAATGTAACAGGTAAAAACAGAGATAAAGTCTGAAATAAACCACCGAACAATAGGAAGTTTGGGGTTTGGTTTTTACCCATGATGGTATACATGGGTAGCAATTGGCAGGGAGACGGTAACTTCACTAACAGCATTCTGTCCACACATCTGACCCAGTGTTTAGAAGGGAATCAATCCAGAGACATATATGTTAGTCATAGAACATCTTATTACATTTTCAATTTCACTGTCCTGGAACATCTTAGCTGTTAACTAAGAAAAGTAATGAACACATCGCTGAAGTTTTATCTCTTGAATAAATAATAAAGACAAGAGAATTTCTGTCAAAACACACTGTCATATATTTGACCCCAAAATTTTATTTCTAGGAATTTGCCTTTAGGAAATAGATTTAAGGACAAAGGTTAGATTTATGGAATGTTCTTTATATCATTCCAGTCAATTCTCATTGTTTGTGGCAATTATTGTCCCCACCTAATGTACTTTTGTGGAGTAAGTTTGCAAGCTCCTTGAATACCATCTTGGAAAAAGAATTTTCAGGACACGTTAGTAAGAGGCAGAGGAAGGGTTTATTAGGCAGAGGTTTTTGACATATTCCAGAGTAACGTATGGGGGCCAGAGATTTAGCTCAGTCTGCTGCCTGCCTCACAAGCACAAAGACCTGAGTTCGATCTCTGGTACCAAAAACAAGAATAAAGTCTGGGTGCTCAGAGAAATGAGGAACATTATTTCCTGGATGAGGGAACATTTATGGTTCCTTGAAGGGATGGAAACCTAGAGAAAGGTGACTACCCCCCACAAGGGTACTAGCCCATTCTATATATATGGACGGTTTTTATTTTAGTAATTAAAACATTCTTTGGATTCTCTGAACCTGTTTCTTTATCTTAGAATCAAGTTACTGCTCTTTATTTTCTCAGTTAAACCAAGTTGTGGACTTGTAGTATTCCTGAGAAATTTTGAGTTTAATGGGTCTTGGTAGGAAAGGAGCCTAAGTTTAACCGAAGGAATGGTGATATGGATCTCCCTGGGGAACTTTGGCTTAGGCCCAGAAGTTGCATTCTTCTTAAAAGTACAATTTTTAGTTAAGATTCCATCTCTTTTCTGCCCATCTTTTATTTCTTCTATCCTGCTTCAGTTATGTTTCATAAAAATCACCAAAATACTGAGTTTGCAAAAAGTACTGTTGCTTCTAGAGGAAATTACAGAGTGAGCTCCCTTCAGGCCTCTGGTCACATTTTTTATTGACTGATCAGTATATAACCTTGTTTTCTGTGTGTTCCCATTAAAGACACCATTTTTGTATGTGTTGTTGACTCATTAGCATTGAACTCAACAGCCAATAGCACTATAACTAATACCTGAAAGAAGCATATCTAACACATATTTTGTTCCTAAAGCACATTATAGCCTTCTTATGTTTATGTACCCTAAATAGTACTACAAGTGAGAGCCTTTTTTATAAGTGAACAGTGGGGCATAGTGGTATTTGCCTGTAATTCCACTTATTCCAAAAGCTAAGGCAAAAGGATCACAAAAGTAAGGCCAGCCTAAGCAATTTAGCAAGACCCTGTCTCAAAATAAAATTGTAATAGTCTGTGGATGTAGCTCAGTGGTAGAATGCTTGTCCAGCATGTGTGTAGCCCTGGGTTCAATCTGCAAAACAAAAGAGCACAAACATGCAAAATATGTGCTAGTAAAGATAGACATTTATTTGTAGCATGAGAACTGAAACAAGACAGAGCATTACCTTGTTTCACCTCAACTAGAAATGTGCATGTTGGGAGACAAATTTTTCACAACTTTCCATATGTCCGTGAATGACTAGAAAAGTGCTGCAAGTATTGATTGTAGAGTTATAAATTTTAGCAAGAAAGCAAAGTCACATATACCAAATATGCTCATAATGAGGATTGACTGTATTTATAAAAGAAGTTTAGAAGTTATGCCCTTCACATGGTCATATTGTAGTATTATGTGATCGTTAAAATAATGTTTTTGAACAATGTTGAGTGATAATGGAAATACTCATGTAACACTGCTTAATAAAAATCGGCAGAATAAAATCTAGTATGTAAGCCCAATTTTGTTTGAATATGTATGTGTTGTGCAATATTTTATTCTATACTTTCAGTGTTTTAGCAATTTTCACCGATGACTATATTAATTTTTTGAGTTTTATTAGTACATGTTTGTAGCACATAACGATCATGTTTCTTGTGGAGACATGTACATGTACATAACACATCTTAACTTTTTTTTCCAACCTCCCCGCATCTCATGACGCCCTTCCTATTTGTAAAAGATTTATATAATAGATTAGTGACAGTGTCTTCTACTTTGCAGTTCAAGGTGAAATAATGAAGGAAAGTAGAGAAGAAAACTTGGGAAATTATGACAACAACTTGGCACAGCCTAGATCAGACTCTTCAAGTTGCTCTCCAGAAAGCCTCTGCGAAGAAGGAAAAGAAGTCATTCCAACTTTCTTCAGTACTATGAATACTAGGTAGGGTACACCCTCCAAAATAAATAACAACTGGGTACGGTTTCTCTTCTGGAAAATTAGTCATAGTAGTACTTTTGGGTGATGGTATATGCTGAGAGAATAGAGGATATGATGTGCCCAGTTATCTCCTTTAACATTTACTTTGTCTGAATAATGGGCAAAAAGGAATTGAATTGCAAGGACGATGTGCTGTATGAAAAAGTTTTAAATTGCTTGTTGAACTATCACTATCTTTGGAAGATTATCTTAATGGGCCATTTTATAATTTTAAAAAAATCATTATGGGATATCCATGAAATCAGGACAAATATTTTGCCCGATGGAGAGGCAGCTGTTTCTTTGTCTTTGAACTGCAGAGAATGCTGATACATTTTCAGCTTTCCTCCTTGATTAAACCAAATTTTTAAGTTTCAGTGACATTGAACTTCTGGAAGACAATGGCATTCCCACAGAAGCTTTCTTGGCATCATGTTATGCTGTGGTTCCAGTATTAGGTAAGATTGCTGCAGTTATCTTACACTCATCAGTTTCTAGAATGTCTTGCTGCATTATTTTTCAGGAGAAATATAGTGAGACAATCCTTCACATGACCAGTCATACACAGTTAAAATTGTATAATTGTAAAGCATTAATGCAGGTTCCCATTTCATTTCTTAATATAAGTAAATATTGACCTCAGAGAGGTGTAATGAAAAAGAATTCCACTTTCTAGAAAGTGTGTATAAAAGCAAAAGTGAATATAATTGCAGAACAGGCCTGTGAACCTATTGATACTATGAAAAAAAATATTTTGGCAGTTATAACAAAGATTTAAAACCCATTATAAGCCAGGAATAGCTGTGCATTCCTGTAATCCCAGCTACTCAGAAGGCTGAGACAGGAGGATCACAAGTTCAAGTCTAGCCTGGGTAACGTAGTAAGACCCTGTCTCAAAATAAAATTTTTAAAAGGCTGGAGATGTAGTTCAATAGTGGAATGCTTAAAAGCACGTGCAAGGCCCTGGGTTAATCCCCAGAACCAAAAAAATAAATGTGTGCATGTAAATTCATTTGAATTCAAATCTACTTAGCATATAGTCAATGATACCAGGAATTACTAATGTGATGAAATTTGCTATATAATACATTGAAGTGTGAATTTTTAAAAATTTATGTATAACTTTCATAAAACTGAAATGTTATGATTCAGTTTTGATAAATGCAGCTACCTGTATAATCTATATCCCTACTAAATATGGGACATTTTCATCACCCCAGAACATTTCTTGTGCCATATGGTCCCCAATCCACTACTCATCTTAGGCAATCATTTTATTGATTTCTGTTACCTTAAGTTAGTTTTGCCTATTCAAAAACTTCACATAAATGGAATCATATTATATGTTCTTACATCTGGCTTTTTTCACTTAGCATATTTCTGGGATTCACCTATGTTGTATGTATCGGTAATACATTCCTTTTTATTATTGAGTGGTATTCTAGTAAATGAATATACCATAATTCATTTCTTCATTCTGTTGATGGACAACTGGGTGATTTCTGTTATAAATAAAGTTCCCTGAAAATTTTTGTGCCTGTATGTTTTTAATTTTAATTTTGTACTAATTTTTAATTTTAATTTTTTAATTTTAATGTTTATTTTTTACTAAATATTTTGGACTAGGAATACCATTTAACTTTATAATAAATTGCCAAACAATTTAGAGTGGTTGCATGATTATACATAGTTGTGTATAAGTATCTAGCTGCTCCACATTTTCAGTAGCATTTGGCAGTGTCAGTATCTTTGGTTTTAACATTCCTCTGAGTGTTTAGTGGTATCTCATGAGACTTTTAATTTGTGTTTCCCTAATGGTAATGATGTTGAACACTTTTTTCATATAATTACTGGTATTGCTGTACCTTCTGTTTTAGTTTGTCCAAATCTTAACCCATTTTTTAAATTGATTATTTTTATTCTTACTGGTTATTAAAAATTCTTCATATATTCCATTATGCATCATGAATATTTTCCCTCAGGCTATGGCTTACCTGTCTCTTTTTAAAATAGCTTTTGACTAAAACACAACCATATTAGGAAGATTTAAGTAATACCCAGAAATTAAAGAAGGACAATCCAACAATAAAAATAAAAATGAGAAAACACTTAAGCAAGACACAAAAACAGATATCCAGTTCACCAATAGCAAATAGTAGGACAAATGAGGATGAAAAGTCTGATAGTGAACCTACAGGACTCCCTGGACCCATAGCACAGGAGGTAACAAAATTGATCAATCAGGCTCTAGAAAAATTCAAATCAGAAATAATTTCCCAGCTAACCAGA
The DNA here is from genome assembly GCF_012274545.1 of Fukomys damarensis. NCBI lineage: Eukaryota > Metazoa > Chordata > Mammalia > Rodentia > Bathyergidae > Fukomys > Fukomys damarensis. The sequence continues at coordinate 31,058,132 of NW_022900916.1, forward strand.
GAGATGATGAGCAAAATAGAAGTCATGATTCGAGACTCTAGAGCAGAAACTGACAAAAAAATAGATGAGCTCAAGACTGTGATAGAAGCCATGAAGACTCAGCATAAGAAAGAAATGGAAACAATGAAAGCCCAACAGAGGAAAGAAATGGAATCCATAAAACAGATTCAAACAGATATCCAGGAGATTAAAAACTCTATTGAAAGT
>NW_022900916.1:31061667-31094461 GCF_012274545.1 Fukomys damarensis
AAAAAAAAAAAAAAAAGCTTTTGAAAAGCAGAAGTTTGATTTGGATAAAGTCCAGCTTACTTTCATAGTTGTTTTCCATGTCCTAAGAAATCTTCATTTGTTACAACAAAAAGTCGTAAAATATTCTGTTTTCTCAAACTCAGGTTTTTTTTTCTAGACTCAGTTTTTACACTTATTCTGTCATCTATCTTGGAATTACTTTTTGTGTGCAGTATGGCTTACTTTCATAGTTGTTTTCCATGTCCTAAGAAATCTTCATTTGTTACAACAAAAAGTCGTAAAATATTCTGTTTTCTCAAACTCAGGTTTTTTTTTCTAGACTCAGTTTTTACACTTATTCTGTCATCTATCTTGGAATTACTTTTTGTGTGCAGTATGAGTAAGGGATTTGAGGTTAATTTTTATTTTCCTTATGATAATCTGATTGTTCAAGAATTATTTATCAAAAAACCAGTGTTTTCTCTTTTACATTTTTCTGGCAGTTTTGTAAAAAGCCAGTTGACTTTATTAAATGACTTTTATTTATGAACTCTTTTCTGTTCCAGTGATCTGTGTGTTTCCATATGCCAATACTACAGTGTCTTTGTTATTATAAAGCTTGAAATTAGATAATGCAAGTCTTCCAGTTTTGTTCTTATTTGAGATTGTTTTGGCAATTCTATCTAAACCCTTTGCATGTTTGTAAATTTTAGCTTTTTAGCTTCTGTTAAAAAGCCTTTTGATTAAGGTTACATTGTGTTTGTAAACCAGTTAGGGTAAAATTGCTATCTTGAACACCATTGAATCTTCCAGTCCATGAATATTTATATTCATATATTCTTTCTCTCTCTCTCTGTCTCTCTCTCTCTCTCTCTCTCCCCCTCTTTCTCTCTCCACTTAATAAGTCCACTTAATATATATCCACTCAATAAACCATCTTTATTTTCTCTAACAGTGTTTTGTACAGTTTTGTCTTTTTTTAGGAATAAATTTTGGAATTATGTGGTTTTTGATGCTATTGCACAAAGTTTCTTATTTCATGTTCCAGCTATTGATAATATGTAGATGAATTGATCTTTATGTGCTAAGTACTAGAATTGTTTTATATAAACAGCTTTTTCTATAGTTATTAAAATCATTACATTTTTTCCTATAATTTAATATAATGAAATACATTATTATGATTAATTCTGTCTTGCTGTTTGGTTCTACCAGGTTGCTATTTACTTTGTTTTCTCTGTTCCCTTATAATGCCTTTCCTCATGCTCAGCCAATTATTTTTAGTGTGCTATTTTATTTCTTCTCTTGGCTTTTTAAACTGTTGTATCTTTTTAAAAATCAATGAGATTTTTTTTAGAATTCCATTATCTTTTCTCTTCTAGCCTTTTAAAACTGTACTTCTTTTTCAGTAAATATTATTTTAGTAAACTTAATTAAAATTGGTAATTATATTTAGCAAACATTTCTAATAAATATTCTAACCACAAATGTATTTTGAGAAGATATATTAAAACAGTAAAACAAAAGTTAGTAATATATTTTATTTAACATAGTATATCCAAAATATCTCAACATGTAGTCAATAATCAATACTGAGCTACTTTGCATTCTTTGGTACTAAGTCTGCAAAATTTGGTGTGTACTTACATTTTAATTTAGAATGGCTACTTTGCAGGTGCTAAATATTCTTATGTCTAGTAGCTCTCATAGTGGACAGTTCAGCCTTGAATACACAAAAGTATATTCTAAGCTTATAAGGGGCCAGGGATTTAGCTTAGCAGTTCGGTGGCCTGCCTTGCAAGAACAAGGACCTGAGTTCAATCCCTGGTACCAAAACAAAACAAACAAACAAGCTTATAAGATTATCTGCATCTCACCTGCCATTTAGGACCTCTTTATAGTTACTCACCTCAGAATAATGTGATAAAAAAAGATAATAACAGTGTCAAGCTTTTAAACTTTATGTTTAGAAAATGGTATCTGTTAAATGTATTGCTACTATTAAAATATTTTGCTTAAAAATTTAAAAATCTGTTGCCTGTAATCCCACCACTATGGGGCTGAGACATGAGGCATGCAATTTCACAGCCAGCGTGGGCTTACATAAGTGAGTTCAAAGCTAACCTGAACTATACAGCAAGACCTTGTCTCAAAAAAAAAATTCAAAAAAGTTTTGGTTCTTTCTTCTAGATAAACTTGGCCCTACAGTGTTTGCTCCTGTTAAAATGGATCTTGTTGGAAATATTAAGGTTTGTACACTGGCTTGTCTCTGTGAAAACTTGTAAATAAAGAAAAACATTTTCAATACTTTTGTGTTTAACAAGGATTTAAATCAAAAGGTAAAAAGGTATTAACAGCTTTTTCAGAGAGCAAAAATCTTTGTTCTCAAACATTGTGAATGCTTAGCAGAATAACTAATGACACCCTTGCTGTATGTTGGAGGCAAGCATTTTGGGGGTAGAATGTTCTTTTAAAGATGAAACCAGCATTTCCTTATCAGGCCCAGAGCATGGGTCAGTGGAGATTCACTGTTATGTCAGCATTGATTCTGTGCTTTTTAGGTAAAAACAGTGTCAAATTACATGTTTCCCAACAGTGTTAGAGAAAATTATTAGTGTTCTGGGACTCAAAATGTCTGACTCCTGGGTGCAACTGGGTCAGCAACTCACAAAGTCTCTCTGAGCCTCATCCTTCCTAATTAATGAGTGAGTAGGGCCAAGGACGTAGCTCAGTGGCACTGCCCTTGCCCGGCAAGCACAAGGTCCTGAGTTTGATTCCCAGCACCAGAAAAAGAGAGAAATGTTATCCCCTAGTTAATAAGTGAGTTGCATATATTACTTTTAAACTTTGGGTCTCTTCTTAAATGTAGATTGAATGTTAACTTGAGAATATAGTAAACAAAGATCAGTCTCCTTCATCACTACCACTCTTTGAAGAAGCAGGATAAAGAATTTCTACAGGCATTCATAGTGTGTATTCTGAGGGAATAGTTACATTAACATAGTCCTTGATGAGTTTTATATGAAAAATGTCTGCCAAACACAGCTGTAAAAGAGGCTCAACGGCAGGAAAATAATACTTCAAAAACAATAGTTTAAAACTCTAGAAGTAATATTGAATTCTAGTTTTAGCCTCAGAATTCTCAAACAAAAAAAACACAATGCCTTGAAAACATAAGGAAGAAAGTTAATAGTTTTACTTTCATTTCTTAGAGGCCTTCCTGCCAAAGTAAAGTCTCAATACTAGAACTGATTTGCTTGGTAACTTTAGTGTTTTTAACTTAGGTTATTTCCCTGTTTTTCCTCCAGAAAGTAAATCAGAAGTATATAACCAACAAGGAAGAGTTTACTACCCTCCAGAAAATAGTGCTGCACGAAGTGGAGGCGGATGTAGCTCAGGTTAGGAACTCAGCTACTGAAGCCCTCTTGTGGCTGAAGAGGTGAGGCAGTTGGTGGGGCAGCAGCTAATATCTAGCACAGTTGAATGTTACCAGCAAGAAATTGTTGTGCAAAGAGACTACTTCTGAATGAAGAATCAAACCAAATCATATTACCCTGTCTAGAAGGCCTGATGAGTAGAACATCAGCTTTTTTTTTTGCATCTCTTCTGATGGTGATATTGTTTATGTTAAAATACATACATGCATAGATATATGATAGAAATTTTAAAGCACAGGAGAGCCAGCTGGTTTCTCTTTAAGTCACTGGCTCTCCGACTTTAGTGGCATCAGAATTTCCTGGAGGGCTTGTTAAAAACACTGGACTTTAAACCAAAATTTCTGACTCCTTAAGTTTGAGGTAAGACCCTGGAATTTACATTTCTAATAAATCGCAAGTGATGCTGTAGCCCCAGTCCTGGGACCACATTTTGAAAGCCACTACTTTAGGTATGTCAGATGGGGTAAGGAGACAGTACAGAGCATCATAAAGGGATACGATAGGAAAGAGACTCAGAAAAGACTAGTGTATGATTTGGCCTGTTTACTGCTGTGCCTGAGATATTAGTGAAATAGGAGCATTGGTATCTGCTATTTTTTTATACTCTGTCAAAATATAAGCAAACTCTGAAAACATTCTTTTGTCTTCTTTATTTCAGAGGTCTCAAATTTTTAAAGGGATTTTTGACAGAAGTGAAAAATGGTGAAAAGGATATCCAGACAGCCCTGAGTAAGTGTTTTTTACATTTTGATAGATCAATTGAATAGTATTTTGAATGGCGACCCCTAGAGGAGGAAACAAAGTGTAAGACATTTCTACTTTTCACAGTTTGATTTTGTTTATTTCATTGTTATGGATCATTTGCTTCTTTTTTATTTATTAAAGCTATTTTCTTTTTTTCCCTCATTGAGTTTATTGATACAGTTTTTATACAGTACAGTTATATTTATCATTGAGATCTTGTACCTTTACATGACAGGTCTTGGTTCTCATATTTTCCCCTTGTATTGTTTGCTTCTTATATGCTTTGTCTGAAAGGACTTATGAGCTGAGCATGGTGGTGCACACCTGTAATCCTAGCACTCAGTTGGCTGAGGAGGCAGGAGGATCGCTGTTTGAGGCGATCCTGGACTACATAATGAGTTCAAGGCCAACCTGAACTATAAATAGCAAGACCCTGTCTCCAAAAACCCAAAACCAAACAAAACCAAAAAAGGGACTTATGAGTACCTAGTCCAAAAAAGGGACTTTGGGTAATCTAGTTACTCACTAAAAATTAGTGTAATTTTTTTTTTTGGTGCCAGAGATTGAACTCAGGTTCTTGTGCTTGTGAGGCAGCTGGCAGAACCACTGAGCCAAATCCCCAGCCCCAAACTTAGTGTATTTTAAAGAAGTATAAATTGATAGAAAACCATCCCTGATTTTTTTTTTTTTTTTTTTTTTTGTACCAGGGATCAAACTCGGGACCTTGCTCTTGCAAGGCAGGTGGCAGAACCACTGAGCTAAATCCCCAGCCCCCTTAAGTTTAATAGGAAGACATAATATTATTAAGAAGTTAGTTTTCTTAAATAAGTCTTCAGGGCAACCCTCAAATAATTATTCAAAGAGAAGCTAACTTTAGAGGCTATAAAAAGGAATTGGAGGTAGGAATCCTGGGGATTTGCTCTAGATTGAGATTAAGGGTTGTCAACATCCTGTAAGCCTCAAGTTATCTGTGTCCCATTTTGTACTATAAAGCCAAGGCTTGGAGAAAGGCCTTGGTCAAAGGTGATCATACTATATATCTAGCATCTTAATGCACTGACAACAACATTGTAGGTGCTTAGCATTGGACAGATGGGTGAATGGATGGTTACATGCATGCAACTATCAGACTTTATTTTGGAGACTATTACGACTTGGAAGCACCCTCACAGAGTTCCTGATGGAGTGGCTAAATCAGCTCAGTTTATCAGAAATTCTTTCAGCATAGGCCTTGAGGCATGTATTTGGAGAAGGATGAAAATACTGTATTATTTTAAAGCCCTATATTACTATAATTTATAGTTAAGTGTTGAGTAGCCATGATTATGACCAGTAAAATGAACTGATTAAATGTTTCTGGTAGGGAGGGGAGCCAGTGTTGTGTGTGTCATTTTTTTATTTTCACAGGTAGATTCTATCTCCTTCTGTCAGTCTTCCTTCTGGGCCATGAATCCTAAGAGTGTGCTCCCACATATGATTTCTGCAAGCTACCCTGTCTAGAAATTCTGGTGTGCCATAAAACAATCAGTATGGTCGGGGGTTTAGCTCAGTGGTTCCGCCACGTGCCTCGCAAGTGGGAGGACTCGAGTTCGATCCCCGGTACAAAAAAAAAAAAACAATCAGTATGGACATTGCTGTAGTACTTTGTGGATTTAGACAACTTAATCATCCCATCAGTCCATTTTTGTACAATAGGGAATCAAAATTATGAAAGGCTAAAATACTTGCTTCCAACACCCACAGGGATCTGAAGCAGGGTAACTTTGGGACCCTTGTCTTAAAACTACTCATGTTTCCCACAGAGTCTTCACCATCCCTGAGCACTTTGCATTTTTAATTCCACACGAAACTCTATATTTCCAGGATAGGTTCAGTTATATTCTCTTGTGTTGTGCTTTTTAAGTACTAAAAGTGTATTCACCACATCTACACATGCCCCTAGCCAGGATCTGTGGAATGGTAAGGGATATGGAGTGACTTGGGAGCTTGGATTCTGAAATGGTTCATGTGCTCTAGCATTTTGCTCTTAGGCAATTCACTTAACTCTCTGTGCCTTCATTTCTTTTATCTATAAAGTGGGACTGATGGTACTGTTTCTCCAATGAGGTTTTAGTAGAGATTATATAGTTTTGTGCATCTGAAAAATAAAGTTCAAAAAGTACTGGGCATATAATAAGCACTCAGTAAAGGTTCGCTCCTGTTGTTGTGTATACTTTTGTCATCATGATCATCACCACCATCACATATGAGGTTGATAACCTGCCTGGAAATGGGCCCTTTTGGTCCCAAATCAGAAATGGTAGGTAAGTTTGTAATGCTCAGCTACTGAACCAGAAGCTTCTCTGCAGACCAACTTCTTAATGGAAATTTCACACTGAAAGGATGAGTTCATCTGTAGGAAATAGAAGATTCAGGAGTCAGTACTGTGTACCTGGCATGCTGCTATGTTCTAGTAGGTCTCTCTGTGGAGAGGAGGGCAGTGCTAATCCCATTTAGCCCTTCCTGGGGTGGGGGTAAAATAGAACCAGCTGCTCACAGGAAAAGGCTTTGACCCTGAAGGGTGGAATGGAGGTGGAGGATATATACCCTTAGACACTGCCCCACCCCACTTCTGTACCTTTATCTCTTCTACCTGATACTTTTTATTTCATTTGGAGGCTGAGCCCAGTAGATGTGGACTCTGAAGAAAGAGGAAACTTTGAAAGGCCAAAAGCTGCTTTGTGACTGAATTGATCACCGCTGATCTCAGCTCTTCCTTTTCACTCTTTCCCTACAGATCTTATTTTCAGTGCTGAAAAGAGGGATGTGAATTTGAAATTCTCGTTCTGAAGTTCATGTTCATTTAAAGATGGTTTCTTTATTTAAAATCGTATCTTTGATTATAGTAATCTCTAATTTCCTGCTGCTCTTCAGTGAGAAGAGATGAATTGCACCTAACCAACTTACCCTTCGTCCCTTCCAGACATAGGCATAACAAGCTCTGTGCAGACAAATGTGGTTTGAGACTTGTTTACACAATAGCTGTTCATACCTCTTAGGCTCAATGCACATTTCTTGTGGGATAATGGCTTTTCTTTTCTCATTTTAAAGTCACAGGCTATATAAGTGGGACTATTATCTTGTCTGGAATGAGAGATGGTGGATATATAGGTAAAACAGAGGGTATATGCTCTTTATATGCCATACATAGTCAAATTAGCTTGGTTTGTTTTAAATTCTAAAATTGAATTTGATTTATGGTGATAACAGCTATTGTTAAAGACTACCCAGTATAATGATAATACCAAGTTCTTCATAAATATTTAATCTTCCAAATAAATTGGTTTAGAGAGGGTACCTTCCCTAGAGCTTCAAAACCTAGATCACGTTGTCACATTTGCCCCAGGATGGTGGCATCTTCACTACTTGGAAACCTACTAGAACATAGACCATCAGACCCCACTCCAGACCTGCTGAATCAGAAACTCCAGAGTGAGTCCTGGAAGTGTTTTAACAAATCATTCAGGGAAATTCTGATCCATGCTAAAGTTTGAGACCTGCTCATCTACCAGTAGATCTACGACATTGAAGCTTACCTGCCACTTGACTACATAAAGGTTTTTTTCCCTCCCTATATCTGAGGGATTATTAATAAGTAGGATATTAGTCATAGCATCAGTTAATTTTGCCTTCTTTCATCATAATTAGAGCTCTTCAGTAAAACACTGCTTAAGAAATGTTTTGAAGTAAATGCGTATGAAACTTAGGAGGCTGAGCCCAGTAGATGTGGACTCTGAAGAAAGAGGAAACTTTGAAAGGCCAAAAGCTGCTTTGTGACTGAATTGATCACCGCTGATCTCAGCTCTTCCTTTTCACTCTTTCCCTACAGATCTTATTTTCAGTGCTGAAAAGAGGGATGTGAATTTGAAATTCTCGTTCTGAAGTTCATGTTCATTTAAAGATGGTTTCTTTATTTAAAATCGTATCTTTGATTATAGTAATCTCTAATTTCCTGCTGCTCTTCAGTGAGAAGAGATGAATTGCACCTAACCAACTTACCCTTCGTCCCTTCCAGACATAGGCATAACAAGCTCTGTGCAGACAAATGTGGTTTGAGACTTGTTTACACAATAGCTGTTCATACCTCTTAGGCTCAATGCACATTTCTTGTGGGATAATGGCTTTTCTTTTCTCATTTTAAAGTCACAGGCTATATAAGTGGGACTATTATCTTGTCTGGAATGAGAGATGGTGGATATATAGGTAAAACAGAGGGTATATGCTCTTTATATGCCATACATAGTCAAATTAGCTTGGTTTGTTTTAAATTCTAAAATTGAATTTGATTTATGGTGATAACAGCTATTGTTAAAGACTACCCAGTATAATGATAATACCAAGTTCTTCATAAATATTTAATCTTCCAAATAAATTGGTTTAGAGAGGGTACCTTCCCTAGAGCTTCAAAACCTAGATCACGTTGTCACATTTGCCCCAGGATGGTGGCATCTTCACTACTTGGAAACCTACTAGAACATAGACCATCAGACCCCACTCCAGACCTGCTGAATCAGAAACTCCAGAGTGAGTCCTGGAAGTGTTTTAACAAATCATTCAGGGAAATTCTGATCCATGCTAAAGTTTGAGACCTGCTCATCTACCAGTAGATCTACGACATTGAAGCTTACCTGCCACTTGACTACATAAAGGTTTTTTTCCCTCCCTATATCTGAGGGATTATTAATAAGTAGGATATTAGTCATAGCATCAGTTAATTTTGCCTTCTTTCATCATAATTAGAGCTCTTCAGTAAAACACTGCTTAAGAAATGTTTTGAAGTAAATGCGTATGAAACTTTTTTAGTCTTAGTGGCCTTGGAGATAGGTGATGACATGTCAGAGTTCTACATGACACATGGGAGGCAGGTGTGATGATACATGCCTGTAATCCCACCACTCATCAGGCTGAAGTAGGAGGATTGCTGTGATTTTTGAGATCACCCTGGACCGTATAGTTCAAGACCAATCTAGGTGACACAGCAAGACCTTGTTTAAAATACACACACACACACACACACACACACACACACACACACACACTAGAATGATCGATGTTTGTTACCTTTCTGGAAAATTATTTGTCATGATTTTATTGCTGCAGTACTGTTGTCACCTAGAACAGCTCCTAGTACATGGAAGGAGGCCTTATGCTTCAAACTGCCCCCATTTTTACTTGGGCCATGAGTTAGACTCCCCATAATGACAGTCATAGAGTAACATTTTGGGTAATCTGATGCCAACAGTGCTGGGTACCCTAAGCATCCTGTGTCACTCAGTAGAGGTCATTTTAAGGAATGAGTTGAGCCCTGAAGACAGATATATTTAATAGTCTGCCCTAGGACTGAGCCCCTCTATTTGCAGAAGCCACATCAAAAAGGTTTTAGAAAGCACCCTTGTAGTAGAAGGAAGAAAAGTGCTTGTCATTTCATGTGCCGTTATACTAAATGTTATGTGCTCTGGCCTGTTCTTTCATCAGGATAGCATATTGCCATATCTCTCACTTTAGAATGATACCATCAATGTCACTGAAAGATTAACCCAAAAAAGATCTCTGGTGCAGGATAGGAAAAAAACTTTTAAAGGATGCTCAGTCATGTATTAATGTAAAAGGCTCTCAGAGACAAGGAGAACTAAGTGAGAAAAAGAACTCATACTCACATATTTAATATCAAATTGTAACGACTAATTATTCTGTAAACACTCTGGAGCATGAATCAAGTCATGCCCTCTCTACAGACCTTCCAGCATGTGTCTGCACTGGCAGGATTGACTGACCACCAAGTTTTCCTCATGATAATGTCTGAAGTTCACAAAGGTAATCTCTGAGCATTTATTTCATATCTATTTTTTTCAAAAAGATCTGTGCATTTTGTAAGCAGAATAAGGTGCTGATTCTTCAGGAAATGACTGGCAAACATTTTTCATTTTCATTATTGTTTGACAAAGAATAAATGTTTTTGGCAGAATGGTTTTGAGGTGATACACAAATGCCCCAAGATCTCATTGATTTTTAGCTTTATAACCTTGGGCAAGTCACTGGGACCTCCGTGTCTTCATTTATAAGAGGTAGAGAATTGGGCAAGTGATTGTCAAGTCTTCCTAGTGGGAGGTTCTGATTGAGTCTCTAGGGAACTGACATGTCTCAAAGAATTGGGAAAAGGTAGCATTTATGTCTTTCAGAGGCCAAAAATATTCTCAGATTATAGAATATGCATTGTGATATTGAATGCATATTATTATGAAGATTAATATATTTCATTATCTAATCTTCTCTAGGTAACCAAAATAGGTCAGGCTTAGACTTCATCTTATTTTAATGCAGCCTAATGTGGCAGGGATATTTGCAGCCCTAGAAGTCAGCTAAGAATTTTTGGCCTTCTGAAAAAATGAGTTTCAGTTCATTTGATGATTTTAAATTTCAGCAGTTGGCTTCCTTGCCTGAGGCAGGACCCAAACCATATTCTGTGATTCTTCTTCTGTTAGGCCATCTGGATCATCTTGCAGATGGGACTCTCCTCTGTCCAGGTGCAGGTACAAGCAACAGCTGCTTCCTCTGTAGGACCAGGTGGGCAGACACAGTGGCACAGCTGTAGGCACACCCCCTCATCCTTAGGTCAGGGTGGCAATGCTGTTTGGACTCATAGACTACTTTCTTCTTGTCTTCTTCCTGTCCTTTAGAAGGATGACATGGAGAAGAGTTTCCAGGTTTTTTTTTTTTTTTTTTGAATGGTTAACCTGGATGTCAAGAATGCAGAGCGCTTTTACACAAGTAGTTTGTTCAGTCAAGTTGCCTTCTATCTGATGGCTCAGAGACCAGGACAGCTCTATATCTGATACTTATTGTCAAAAAGTATGAGTCTCATCTTATGAAATTCCCTACAGGAATTCCAAACCAGATGATGACATTTGTCTGGTTGATGGTGACTTTTTAACAAGAAAATAATACATTCTATAGTATAGCAATTTTTTCTGTAAAAGACAGTATTTCCCTGGAATGCATACTGTGGTTAAGTCTGAGAGAAATAACTGTAGCACTGGTAGTGAACCAATGGTACACCACAGAGGGCTGTTATCAGTGAAAGCTCTAAAACATTCATCATCAATGGACTATAGATTTCTTCAGTTTCTCCTGTTTTTAGTTTTTTTCATATTTTCTGTGTAGGTTATACATTTTTTGTGAAATCAGAAAAAAAATGTTATTTTTTTAAAAGTGCCACAATGCCACAGAAGTTCAGACTCCTTGATGTGATAACGGTCATCACAATTTGGCTCCAGCCTCCCTCCCCAGTCAGAGTGAATTGCTCACTAATGCTCAGCATACCATGACCTGTCCCAGTTCTATTGTGCTTCTGCCCATGGCCACCCACTCCCCTTTTCTCTACCGAGCCTTCAGAACTCCTAATTCTTTCTGGCCACCATACTCAAGTTGGATTTATCTCTGTTCCTATAGCACTATGTACAAATCTCCACAGTAACTGTTAGCAAGCTCCCTTGTAAATCCTTCAGCTTCTTCCTTGCACAGTATGTGGGGTGTCTTAAGTGGACCAGTTGTTTGTTATAGATATCTACCAGCAGATTTGAATGTATTTATAATGGTATTTGATGCCCTGCCTGGATTACGATCACGAGACAAGAAGTCTGCTAGTTAACTCCCCTTCGGGTGTTTTCTGTGGACTTGTGTACTCTCTTGGCAGCCCATAAGGCTCATTAGATGGTTGAAATGGTTGGAAATGTGGTAGTCTTGCTGGCTTTTCTCAGTGATTGTATCTGGTATCTCTACTGTATATTTGTGGATCAGCAGCCCCCTTCTTTAGATATCTTCATGGACCTTGTATACATGTCCCCATCCCCTTCCAGAGAATCATCTGGGTTTGTGGCTTATATTAAAGATGCATGTCTTTGACTATTCGTGGTCTACTCAGTGTTTCCTAAGGAAAAAACTTAAATTTAATCTTAGTTCCTCCCTTGTGCTGAGTCTTTACACTTGGATTTAACTTTGTATTACCTCTGCTTGAACTTTACCACATTGATTGCTGGCACTTCAACCTGTTCTTAATATTTTAGACAGCCAGGGAAATCTTTTGTTATAGTCCAAATGTACAGTCTTTTATACAAAATATAATGCAACTAATAGTGAATACGTTTTTTATATAAAACTACTTGTACAAATTCAAATTTTATAAAATTGAAATAGGATATATAAATATTAATAAAGCCTCCAGACTTTTAAAATAAAGGGCCAGGAATTTAGCTCAGCAGTTCGTTGGCCTGCCTTGCAAGCGGGAGGACCCAAGTTCAATCCCCGGTACCAAAAAGATAAAATAAAATAAAATAAAATAAAGATTGACTATGCTTATTACAAAGCTTGTGAGTTTGAGTAGGCTGTGAAATGTTAGTAAACTGCACCCACATGGCAGGGTCATTTTTGCAAGTAATACACAAGTACTCTGACCCTGTAACAATATTCTGTGAACTACATTGTTTACACTGCATAGGAACTTCTACTTGTAGTCTTACTGTCACTCTTTCTGTTATTTTAATATGTTCTCTTTATTTTAATTGAAAATATTTTTATAGACAGTTATAGTGTCACCTATGCATTCATTAAATGGTTATACTTGTGCTAGGTGCTAAAACTAACATGAAAATGAGTAAGTTTGGAAGAGGGCATTCAGATGTGGTCAGGTAAAATACAAAGATGAAGGTCAAACAGCTGCTAGGATATACTATGCTAGTAATACTAGTAGAGAGGACACTTTCAAATAAAATTGAGCATTGAAGTAAAAATGCAGGGTGGTGATGCAGATCTGTGTCTGCTGAGAATGCATTCATCCATGTGGGAAAACCAGATTTGAATTTTACATATGTTGAATAATTCCAAAATTTCAGAATGTATTCCTTGCATAAAAGACAGCAGTTCTTGTGATTTTTTTTTGTGATTGAAATTATTATATCCCAGTTTTTAAATTTCACTTTAAAACACCTTGAGAGAGAAATAATTACTGTCTTTGAAGTGCAAAACATTAATGACTAATCAATAGGCCTCACCAGTTACTTGGTAATTAACTTAATTCAGTCAATTCTCCTCATAACGTTATTTGTTTTGGGTAGACTTGAGGGGCTCCCGGTGTGGCCCAGACTTGTCTTGAACTCCTAGACCGAAGTGATCTTCCTACCTCACCCTCCCAAGTACCTGAGATTACAGCATACACTGCCATGCCTGACTTTTCCATAATGTTTTTAATGGCCTGTAGTAGCTTTAAGTATTAATTCAGGGCCTTAGGGACACTGAGGGCAGACATTTGACATCCCACCATAAAGTGTCAGGATTTGATAAAACCTTAGAGATCATTTTGCATGGGATACAGATAGTTAAAGAGGACAGCTAAGGGCTTGGGGTCATGTCACATTTCAAAGAACTGCATTTATTTTAACAGTATTCTTAATTATACTTTTAATTTTTCAATATCCTGTCCTCCCTCTTTATGTATATTGAACGTTTTTTACTATGATACTATGTTGACAGAGGATAAGAGTAGAAGGATCTCTTTTAAAAAATCCCTGTGAGGTTTTTTGGTTTTTTTTTTTCCTATGTAATACTTTTGGGATACATGGTTTTATAATTATATATTTTCACCAGTTCCTAACATGTATAAGACTACACTATGGCATACATTAAAAAGTTTATTATAATAAAAAGCACATCAAACTCTGTTGCACTCGTTCCTCATGGATTTTTTTTTTCTTTTAAAGATAATGCATACGGAAAAACATTACGGCAGCACCATGGCTGGGTAGTTCGAGGGGTTTTTGCGGTAAGTCATATTCTTCTTCCCCCCACTGTTTGGACGATCAGAAGTAGAGTGTTTTGTTTTGTGATTGTGATATTTCTGCTTGGTTTATTTTTGAGGACAAGAAGAAAATGTTGCTTATTTTATTTGTGTTTATAGGCCTTTGGTGTATGGAAATGTCAATAATAAAAAGTGTCTAGAACAGCAAAGACTATTTTAAAAATATTCTTTAATTCCAGTGACCTTGTGGGGAGATTAATCTCCAAAGTTGGTTGCCTGTCTGATATGTAGTGAAAAACTCAAGTGTCAATGATAGAGGTAGGTAGGAAGCAGAGATCTGAAATACTGTTGAAGAGAGATGATTCATTCAAGTGATGAATTCAAACTAATAGCTCCCTCTCCTGCCCATTCTATTCAATTGTTATTTAATTTTTGGCTCTTACCTGACTTTTTTCTTATCTGAATTTTATCTTTAATATTAACTGTTTTGCTTGGACCAGAAGATAGGGTTAGAAATCTCTTATTTAGTTATTTTAGATGTTTGTATTCATGTGTCTTGACTCATGTTGCCCACCACCTCTCCCTTTCCAGCATGTTAGAACACAAACCCAGGAATTTTAGTCCCTCAGACAAATCATTTAGCCTGCTTTATAAGTCGCAGGTGTAGATGGCTCCTTTATGTCAGCAGTACACTCATTCTCCCCACTAAGGGAGAGGTCAGTCTTACTAGTAAAATGTAAGCATGAAAAAGCCAGGGTCTCCTGTCACTGTATACTAGGACACTTCATAGAATATGAGTGTTCTTTGTAAAAGAGGGAATAAGATAGCTTTGTGGATAATAACCTTTTACCAATTTAAAGTGAAGATGTAGGAAGAATGTACAATACAAGAAATCAGTATTAGTGGAAATGACATTTTTTGAAAGTGTAAAAGTGGCTTGCTCCATATCCTACCACTCACTGGAATAGGTGCCAGACCAAGTCCAGCTACATATTGCCCATATTACCTTCACTTCACGTTTCGTAGTCATAATAAGAGCTTCCACCTAACTATTAAATGCCTGTTGAATACCAGAGACTGTGCCCAGTACTTTTCATGTTCATTATTTTAGTTTTCAGGATAAACTCCCACTGTTTTTTAAGTTCAGAGTGATTAAGTCCAGTCCCAGAGTGAGATATGGCGGATCCCAGGTCTAAACCTGTGTCTGCTGTCCCTAAGGCTGGCTAGCGCTCATGGCATGACATCTCTGTGCAGGGAAGACAGACTAATTCAGAAACCTTTACTGAGTTCTTAGGCAGTGGGTGCTAACCATGTTCGTTGATCTCCCTGAGTAAATGTAAATGAACATCTTCCATGTTTCTGACACGTGTGTTCCATTGGTTAGATAATTCAGTTAAGAACATTCATTTGCCCTGTTTACAAGAAACAAATGTTGGGTTTGTTTTGGAGTTTTCCTTTCAGTATAGGGCAAAGTTTAACCCTGAAATTTTGATGATCCAAGAGATGCTGCCAATATGAATGCAACTATAATAGAAATTTTATTATAAGCAGGAGTATTCAAGTGGACTTTTCAACTTACAGGTTTTTTCCTGATTTACAGTAATGTAAACTCATTGTAAATGACTTAGAAATGGAAGAAGAGAGGGAGAAAAACTAAAAGTTCTCATATTTCCATTTTTTATGTTTTACCATCTTAGCTTTTATTTTTGTATTTTTATTTGCATATTATCTTAAATAATTGATGTATTTAATTTATATATTTACCTACCTATATATTTATACTTATAGATGTTAATATTTATATATTTATATATGTATATTTTGTGTGTATCTTTATTGCTTATGTATCTTATGTATCTGTGCATATCTTAATGTGCTTCACTTTATACATGCATGCAGTTTTTTTCTATATTGAGTTTATAGTATAATTTTGTATTCTTTTTCCCTACTTAATAATTGTTATGAGCATTTTTAATTCCATAAGTCTGAGAAAAACATTTTTACTGAAATATAATACTTTCTTTCATATGAAGTTATCATAATTTGCTTAATCCTGTGTTAGAAACTTACACTGCTTCTGAGTTTGTTCTGAGAAAGAACACAGAATGTGTTTATGTACATTTTTAACTAAAACCCATTTCCTCAAAATAGGTTCCTATAAAAATTGTTACGTCTAATACCCAGAACTGCAACCACAATTTACAGTTTTGAGTATTTACTAGGCAGAAGCCATTGTATTAGGTGCTTGACATACATAAAATCATTAATATCATTATTTTGAGATAAGTTTTCTTATTTTTCCTACTAATAGACAAAGAATCCTGAGACACAAAGCGGGGAGATAATATACCCACAGTTACAGAGTAAGAACATTTTGAAGGTTTTGGGTATTATTGCAAATAATTTTTAGATTGCTGATTTTTTAGAAAATAGATAATGTTCATCATTTGATAAGAGCCTTATAAGTAGAAAGCTAAGTTTGTAGCTCGACTGGCCCCTTATCCCATCTCCCATTCCCCAAGTCATCACTGCTTTGGAAGATTTATTGAGATTTTTGACATGCTAATTAGCATAGCCAAATTCATTTTAGCTGATCTTAGTTTCTCAAGAAACAACTTTTCCATCCAAGGGATTTGAATCGTCAGCCAAATAGATTTTTATCTTAAGACAGTTGTCTCCGGAACCCATGTAGCATCTGTCTCCAGCTCCATTGCAAACCAGTTATTAGATCTTTTTGTTTTTTTCTTCAGCCAGACCAAACAGTTGAATTCTAGTATTTCTAGAGTACTGGTTTGGGTATTGATAGAACTAGGTTAATAATCATTTTCCCTAAGAGTTTTAAAAGCATGATTATATTGTTCGCCAGCTTTGACTGCCAGTAGTCAGAGGTTTTCTAGTAAGAAAACCTAATGTTATTCCTATCCTCTCATATATAAACTCTTTATTGTCACCTCTGGGACACTTTTATATCTTTAGCATTATCTGAGTGTTATATACCAAGCAGGGGTAAAACACTTTGTACATATCCTTTTAATCCTTAAAATAAGGAAAGTGGTATTGCCTTCTACAAATGAGGAAAATGAAGTTCTAGTTTAGCATGTTGCTTGAATTCCTCAGGCTAGTGTGAGATTCACTCCAGTCTGCTTCATTCATACCTGTGTTTAGCTTCTGCGTGATGATGCTAATCATTTACTGAAGAAATGGGGAGGATTGATTCTCAAAGACAATTAAAGTGTAAGGAAAATCTAGAGAGCAACTATAGAACAGTAATTCAAGCTTCTGTGTTGATCTCAGGAGAGCCAACATAGTGTAGGTATCAGAAAGGAGATTTTTAAAGCAAGATTAGCAAATAGACTGCAAAGGAAGAAGAGGGATGGGGAGAAGAAGGGAAGGGAATGATAAGGAGTCTAGGAAGTCTGTTAGAAAGTGGCATGGTGTGGTTGAAAAGCACAGAGGTGATCACAGGTTCTGATGGAATCAGCTCACAGCAAATCTTAGTGTCCTTCCTTTTTAAAGAATACTCAAGGGTGCAAAGGAAATATGTTCCATGTGGGTAAAAAAATAGGAGATATGCAAAGAAACATAAATGGAAATGAGATATAAAACGGGAGAGTTAAGTACCTTGGAAGGCTGAACATGTGGAAACAGAAACATGGCAACATGCACACAGGTCGATTCTGAGGATTCTGGGGAAATAATCTGGATCACCCTATGGATGAAGAGGGAAATTTCTGAAACTCCTCCTCTCTCAGCATTTCCTGACTTGGTGGCATGGTTTATCATTAAATATACACTTGCAGCTCTTAGCTTTAAAGTTATATGATTTAGTGCTTAGAACATAATTTTAGAGAATTCGTGAATGGAGAAAGGTGTTCATATTTCTTTACTCTTGTTCTCTTAGCTTTTTGTACATGTGAGTGTGTATGTATGCATGGCCACATGCATAAGAGTAAGTGTGCCAGAAACAGTCCTGATGCAGATCCTCACAGGCAATTCTTTTGCAGTTAGCCCTGAGGGCAGCTCCATCCTATGAAGATTTTGTTGCCGCGTTAACCATAAAGGAAGGTGACCACCAGAAGGAAGCTTTCAGCGTTGGGATGCAGAGGGACCTAAGCCTTTACCTTCCTGCCATGGAAAAGCAGCTGGCTATACTGGACACTTTATATGAAGTTCATGGGCTGGAGTCTGACGAGGTGGTGTGACAGCTGCAGGACAGCACCTCCTAACTTCAGGGAATAAAGTTTACTAAAGTATTGTGTTGCCCTACTTAATTTTCAGCAACAGCTTCAACCTTTTTCCTTGGGGGGGTAGAATGGAGCAGGCCAAACCTAGTGCTTTTATATATAATTTTGTAAAATATGTACGTGTTTTATGTGTTTTTAAACAAGGTGCTATATATTTCAGTTCAGTGGGCCTACTGGAAACCAAATTGTAGTTACAGACTTGAACAGCAAGTAATAAGAGCAGGTTTGATGAATAGATTTGTTTCTGTTGTGTTTTAGTTTTAATGAGCCACTCAAACTCAAACTGCAAATGATCAATTCTGTATCAAGGACTAAAGTCATACCGAGTGTTAAACCATCTTAGAGTTAGACTGCACACTTAAGAGGAAGTATAAGCCCCTCTGTGAAGCAGTGATAATGTTGTTTGCTGTTCCTACACATTCTCCAGTGAATCTTCCTCTCTGTGGCTCTCAGTGAGAAGAGCCTGTGTAGAAAGGATGTTTGAGCATTGGTGTGCTGGTGTGATTATGGGAAGATGTGGATTAAGGACTGTCATCCCTCTTGACAGGTGAGCCCTTTTGTGGCTCAAGATGAGAGGTGTGCCCTGACCTCACACTGAAGGACAGGATGGGAGAAGTGGGACAGATCATTTGAGGTGAAATCTATCTCGTGCCCACCCTTTGCCACATTTCCATGGCATTATCTCAGTCGGACCTCACAAGAAAACCATGACACCCAAGGAGATTCTTATTCCACTTCCAAAGTGTGTTTAGAGGTAGAAGAACCTGGTCATACTCGTGAAATCTTTTAAGTACAGGAGCCAGGTGATTTCCAAAAAGACTCTGGACTAAGTTTGTATCAAAGTCACATGGTATCACATGTTCATTCAAAGACTGGACTTACCTAAAGAACTCAATCTAGAAGTGGGACACAGGAATCTACATTTAGATGAACTTCCCAAATGATTTATTTGCACACAAGATCAAAGAACCACTTGATTAAATTTGAATTTTCAGAATTCCAAAGTCTTACAAGAACCAAATGATACATCTTTTTTTTTTTCAAACAGGAAGAGTCCATCATTTATAGAAAATTATTCAGTGGAGAGCAAGAAGTGGAACAAGTTTACTCAGCAGCATGCTTCATTGAGCCAGCATCAGCAAGTAGCCAACAGGCCTTAGTATAGCATTCAGGGCCACAGCTCTGAATCTGTCCTCTGATCATTCATAACTTTGAGACCAAAAGTGCAGAGCAAATTAAAGGCAGCTGCATATCAATCTCAAAAGCGTTGGGTAGTGTCAGGGTTTATAGATGGGACTCACATACTTTATACAATAACCTTGGAAGACATTCTTCTACAAAGTGTGATACCCAAACTGTGTCTCCAAGCAGTGGGCCAAACTGCCACAGTGTGCATAGGAGAGATTCCATGAGTGCCTTCCTCTTTAGAGGCCACTTTCTTCTGGTATCAGGAAGGGATGCTCCAGCGTAAGAGTTCCTGTGGGAGAATGTGAGTTCCTTTGAGGAACACAGGTGAACGGAGCAGGGCTGGATGATGCTGTAGACGCCTAGGGCAGTAAAATTCTCTCCTTAGCAGAGTGCTTCATGTAGGAAGGAAGCTGACTTTGTCTTTTGTTTCTTTAAACAGGCATTTATTTAGCCCACATTGATGAAACAGATTGAGCCAGGCAAGGTGTCACACATCTGTAGTCCCAGCTACACTGGCAGCTAAAGCAAGAGAATCTCTTAGTACAGGAGTTCCAAGAGTAGCCTGGACAATGCAGTGAGTTGCTTCTCCTTAAAATTAAAACATAAAGTTATTTTTTTAAAAAAACAAAGCATGTAGTTAGCCTACAAAAAAACTTCTGGAAAATATTTAGAAAAGCAATATGTTTTAAGGCTAGAGAAGAAAAGGAACTAAAGTGAGGTTGATTATTTTTTAGCATTTGCTGTTGGCAGCTGCTAAGGTATGTGAGGTATTTTCTCCCACTCATGAGAGCTCTCTATGGATGTACTGTTGGTGGTTTATTTGTTTGTTTGTTTTGAGACAGAGTCTCACTATATAGTTCAGGCTGGCTTTGACTCAGTGTGTAGCCCAGGCTGGCCTTGAACTCTTGGTGATCTCTCCTGCCTCAGCCTCCCAAGTGCTGGGATGATAGGCATGTCCCCCCAAACCCGGCTTAGATGTCCTTCTCTGGCCAATGTGAAGATGAAGGTAGGACTACAGCATAATTTAGACTTCTGCCCTTGACATCCCCTCCTCACAGGGAAGCAAAAACAGTCAGTTTTTGCTTATATTGTGAGTAAAGATGCTTTAGGCACTACGCTCTTAGTAAGGGATGCTACTAGGAAATTGTTGGTGTTGTGAAGCTGATGGTTCTGAGGAAATGCTGGTGCTCCCTTCACCCTGGGTGAGCTTCTGTGGTCCTTGGAGAGTAGGTGGGTGCTCTGAAAACACCAGATTTGCCACCAAGGCTCTGATTGCACGCAAAAGAACAGCTACCCTGCGTGGCCTTTTCATGTTTTTACAAGTACTACCTACATGTTTACAACTCAAGTTTTGAAGGATGAGGAGTTTAGTATTATCCAGATAGAGTATCTTGAATGATTTGAATAAGTTCCATTTTCCAATCACCCTGTTTTCAGCCCAGCAGAGAGAAATGTTTTTCAGTAAATATTTTCCTCACCAGGGAATCAGTTTGCCTAAGATGTGTAAAACTGAGGATCCTTTAAAAAAATAGCTAGAAATTGAATGTAATACTAAATAATAAATTCAACTCCACCTGAATTTTGGCACAGAAGAGCTTCCTCCTGGATGTAAAATACTTGTTTTTTCATTTAGCGTCATCATCTGTGCTGATGAGCAGTGACTTTCTAAGAAGGATAAAATATTTCAAGCTTCCTTCTGTAGCCCTCCAAGAGCTCTGGGACACTTGAGCTTTCCTTTACCCTGGCACTGAGAGAGAAAAGGCTCTGCTGTCATTCATTGCTATCATTGCTTGAGACATCTGCAGGATATCTTTTCTCATATAACCTTTAGAAGAAAAAGGAGATATGTTTTGCTGGGTGTTGGCAGAAGCGAGGAAGCAACATTGGCTCTTAGGAAGCTCTTCCCCGCCCAATTGTATCTGACTTCTTCATCAGGAAACCAGCTTCACATTGGCCAGAATCAGTGTATACTTGTGGAACTGAACAAAAGCCTCTCATGGGCAAAGCTTTCGTCCTTTGAAAGCAAGTCTGATCCATTTAGCTAATCCTGGTGACTAGGGTTGGAGACCAACTTATAGCCATTAGGAGGAAGTGATTTTTCTCATGGCCTCTTGATCTAACTCTGCAGAGAGTTCCGGTGGGGTCTGGTGGAATGTGGAGCTCAGGCGCCTATGGAATTGATTTTGGAGTGTAATGTTCATTAGGGTGTGTGAGTAGTGGCTTGAGGTACCTTATTATGTGTGTGTCGTTCTGAATATGAAGGTTCCCCCAGTGTCATGTTCCACAGTGGGGGAACCTGTGGACTCCACAGTTCAGCTTTGTGGCTTTTCTCTCTTTGCTACTGAAAATTGCCGGCAGTCCCTCCCTCGGCACCCCACCTCCGAGCTGTTGTGCTCCATTCCGCAGCAGTGGCTTCCAGTAGGTGAACAGCATTTGGCCCCAACTTTGACTTCAGAACCCATGTTCCTGTTGGTAGCTGTAGGGCAGGTGAATACTATGACTTGTGGCATCAGGGAGAGGTCACCTGTCACCTGGCAAGTGCTGTTGAAAAGTTTGCACTCTGCTCATTTTGGTTAGTACTTCCATAGACATCTCCAAAAAAATTAATGCTTTCAACTTTATATTTTCAGAATTGTGTTCTTAATTAAGAAAAATATGTGATAGGGACTAATGCAGTATACTTCATTAAATTTAAGATGAGGAAGGGAACTGAAGAAAATATTTATAAAGAAAACAATCTGACTATGAAAATTATATATAGAGAGAGAGAGTGAGAGGGTCATGAGCAATAAAAGATGATAACGAGGCATTTTGGAAACTTGTTTTTCCTACTAAGCTACCATGTCCTACAGAACTTGGTTATATAATGGTGCATTTCTGAAACAACTGATTAAAACCAGTTACTTCTGATTTTAGTCATTTTTTTTAGCTATTTAGCTCCCAACCCCTCATGTTTTTTTTTTTAAATTACCAATTTTTTAAAATTTAAAAGTTTTAAGATGTTGAACTTATATATGTGAAACCATTGTTCTGAGCTAATGTGTTTGGTCTTGAGGGCCTGACTTGAGATGCTTCGTGACATCATACAGTCTGTGCACACACTTCAGTGTGCACATTGAACCTCTGTTCCTGTGAAGTGTATGTAGAATGCTTTATTTTAAGATACGTTCCTCTTCTGTATTACCCTTTGTAACCTGCAGTTGCTTACTCAGGGGTTTCAGTCATGACATGAAAAATTTCACTCGCTGTCTAATTGTATTTTAAAACTTTTATCTATTATAGGTCATTTCAACAATTTCATAAACATATTGTTCACTAGGCCTTCCCTATAAATGTTCCCAGTTCCTGTCCTGCCTCAACCAGTAGTCCTGTGGACAGTGACCATTTGCATGATTTCTTGTCGCACTGGTGCATTCAGGCCCTCCAGGGCATGATGGAATGGTCATTAATGGTGCCTCTCTGGCACAGTTAATGCATGCATTGATCTCTCTCCTCTGTTTTTAGAATAACCTTTAATTAAAAGGAAGAAGACTATCATTACTGTGCATTGCAAAAGTTTCACAGTTCTTTGGTTACCTTTATGAATCACTTCCTTTCAAATGAAAGATTTTTTTTAGCTAAGTTATGGAAGAACATATAAATCAATGTCCTACTTGTTTTAAATGTTTCATATATTTTAAATGTGGTCAGTATTTCTTCCCTGTACCTTACAAACAGAAACCACTCTGGGTGGTTGGTACCCTTGCAAAGCTGATCTCTTCCACATAGACTCCTGTATATCTTGTGTTTGTTCACAGGTCTGTGAAGAGTCAGCAATGATAAGAAGGCTAATGAGCCAGTTTCATGGCATGTTTAATGTATGATTCCCATGTGTCATGAGAATTTAACTAGAATGTCATTAAACAGCCCAACTACCTCATGTGAAATTGGCTGTGGACAATCTGTGTTAGATGAGAAATGTGCTCAGATAAATTTATTCTGGTTGATAGATTGAACAAAGTGATGTCTGTATAAAGAAGAAATATATTAGACCAGATGCCAAAGGCTAAAATGTACATACATTTCTTTGAATTAGTTCTTAAGTCATTGTTTAATACCACACCCAGGATTCTTATGAATGTTTGTTTCATAGATCCATGTGCTTTGAATATCGGTCACATGCAGTCTGTTACCTGTTCTAGTCCTTCAGCATTTTAAATGAGTATCTTATGCCAGTAGAAAGCAAGATAAACTACAATGTCAAATGGTTTTTTGACTTCTTAATTTAATAGACCTTTACATAGAATATAATGTAATAAAGACTTTTAGGACAACTGATGAATGAGAATTTCATGTTTAGGCTTGTACTGTTTCTTTGTGCTAGTTATTCTGTATCTCATGGGGAGGGAGAAACAAGGGAGGGTTTTACTTTTGGGGGGAAATATTTGAAACCATATGTCAGATTTTATATTCATTAGTTACAATAAACTTATTTTTAAAGTATTTTATAAAGTGCTTAAGTATCATTTATGGAACACACATGCCTTGCCAGGCCTTAGCAAATATTAATATATCTCCTCCTAATAAAGTATAGGGCAAGTACTGCTGTTTTTTTCAAGTTACAAATGAGTGAGCTGAAGCATGGATTGGAGAAACCCCTTTCCTAGGACAAACAGCTAACGAGGAATAGAGCCAGACAACAAACCCAGCTTTAAAATCTTCATAAACCAGCAATACTTCAATAGAAGATAATTAACCACTGTCCTGACATTGCCCTGGGGGTTTTAAGCAATCTGGAAAGACAATGTCCTTTCAGAGGTACCTCTGTTCTTTACTTGGTTTAATTCTTTTTCAGAGATACGGTACCTCAAATATTCAACAGACAATAGATGAATTTGCTTAGCATATTTGAGTGACCTTGTACTTGCTTAGTTGACATTTAGTAGTAGACTTTTTTTGGCGGGGAGCTATCTCACTTGATACCAAAGTAGTAGTAGAATGTATTCTCTGAGTCAGTTCTAAGAGACACAGTAAATCCCAGCCATCAGTTTCACCTTTAAACCCCTCTGTAATTCTGAATGATACCACATAAATTAGAACTGAAGGACAGCAACTATGACTCACAGGCGACTGGAATAATCCTTTGGTGTTACGTTCTAGTAGGTATAGCTTCCTCTTTCACTGAATTTGACTTCACCTTCAAGCCAGGTACACAGCACCTGGCAATGCCTTTTCTGCCCATGACAAGATTCCAAAACTGTTGTAGAAGTTGAAAGTTACCTCAGATGGTATTTCCTGATTCTTTCAGATGTGTTAGTTCGGTCATATAAAAATACATCTGAAGCAAAACCATACATTCGTTTTTATTCCTTTCTGCTTCCTTGACTGCTTAAGAAATGCTTTAGATTACTGACTATTCAGTATAATTTATGTTTGCTTTATATTTTGCCTTTCTTAATAAACATAAAACATTCTTACAGTGATGCTTATGTGTATAAAATTATGAATAGGAAAGGTCCAGTTCATGGTTCTCAGTTCTGTACATGTAGAACCATTGGAAGGACTTTAAGCAAATAAAAAAGTAATGTCTGGGCCCCTCCCAGACCACTTAAGTCAGTCTCAGGAATGTGGCCTGTCACTGATAGTTGTTAAAATCCCCAAATTATTGTGATGTCACCAGAAAGTAACACTTCCTCTCCCAAAGCTGCTTTAAATTTGTGCTATGGGATCTTTCAAGATAAATAAGGCCACATCACAGAAGCCCATCCCCTAGAGAAGTGATAAATGCTCACACTGCAACCCCAAACCCACCTATTTGTCACAACGTGCCAACACTGCAATTAATCCTGAACACTGAGGTTTTAGTTTTGAAAAAAGTAATACATTAACATATTTTGTCTTAAAAGAAAAACAACACATGAGCCATAGGTTCACCACCACTGCCCTAGAACCTAAAAAAAGAACAACTAAAGCAAATAGAAATTTAGGTAAAAGCTAGTTTTCAAATTTTAAAAATTCAGCATCTGGGCATGGTAGCACAAAACTATAATCCCAGCACTCAGGAGGCTTAGCCAGGAGGATCACTGTGAGTTCAAGAGCAGCCTGAACTATGGAGTGAGATTTTAAAAAATAGCCAGCAATCAAGCAGTAAAAGGAGTCTAATTTTGTGTCCTAAACTCAAAAGATGAGAGCCAAAGAAAACGACCAGATATTTCTGGCAAGAGAGAAGAGCTCCTAGCCCCACCTAACATTGGGGAATTTGTGAATTCCAGAAACCTCATTAAGATCTCAAGATTTTAGAAAGAATTGATTAATAAGTTGGAGAATGGGCATCCTTATCTCTTCTTCCTCTGGTGTACCTATTGTGGGCACAGTTAGGGTGGGATGAGAATAATGGACATGGGTAGGGAGAGTTTACTGGGAAGAGAAGCGGGAAATGGGGGACTGGACATAGCTTATTTCTGAGTTAGAAAAACACACATTCCAAGGATGGCCGCACGATATAGAGTAGATATGTTTCCTCTCCATTTAGAATTCACTCTGATACAAGAGTTAGTGAAAGTATCAGAAGACAGAGAACAATCCAGTCCCTATAGCAAGAGCTTATTTCTACAGTTTAGATATTAAATGTGACCAGAGGCCCGTATATTAAAGGATTGGCCCTGAGGGTGGTGCTGTTGGGGTTGGTGCAACATTTTAGAGGTGGGGCCTCATGAGAGGTCATTAGGTCATTGAGGGTGTGCCCTCAAAGCGTGTTGTGGGACCTGGGTCTCTTTTCCCCCTGGCTACTGAGGTAAGCAGTTTTGCTCCAACATGCACTGTTGCCATCTTGTGTGGGCTTCCCCCACACAGGCCCAACCAATAGGGCCAATGGATCATAGACTGATACCTCCAAAACTTTGAGCCAAAATGAACCTTTCATCTTTATAAGTTGATTACCTCAGGTATTTTATTACAGATTTTTAAAGAAATATCTGTTGGGATAAAGGAATATTTAAAGTTGAACAATTGCTTCATATTAGTCTCTTAAATACAAGCAAATTAGTTGAATGCTACCTATTTTTAAATAAATGTGATTAGAAATAAATATGAGAAAATAGCCTTTATCTTTCTGTGTAGAGAAAAAAAATCGGGAATGATAGTTGTTTTAGATCAATATTGATTTTATCTTTCTATTTTTTACATGTTGTGTGGCTTTCATTTGATTACCATGCTGTCATTTTTAAATGGAAGAGGGTGGCTGTGGTACAACATATGCTTAGCATACATGAGGCCCTGGTGCCATCCCCAGTGCCAAACAGAAAAAGAGGAGGAAAGGCACTATTCTGAAAACAGCTTCAGCCAGGGATCTAGCTCAGTGGTTCTACTGCCTGCCCCACAAGCGCGAGTCCCAAGTTCGAGCCCCAGTACCAAAAAATAAATAAATGAATGAATAAAATAAAATAAAAACAGGTTTAAGAGCATTGTATAGTGTGGGTGACTCCCTAGTATACGCTGCTCCTTTCGATGGCATTTGCTTTGTGTTTAGATGTTAAATGTCCCCCAAAGACCATATGACTTGGTCACCAGCCTTTGATGCTATAGGGAAGTGGTTGAAATTTCCAGACATGGGACTTAGTTGGAGAAAGTTAGGTCACTGGGTGCATGCTCTTGGGGATATTGGGACCTTGGCTCCTTCCTTTCTCTCTGCTTCCTGGCTTCCATGAACTGAACAGATGGGCTCCACCACATACTCCCAACATGGTGTATGGCCTCACCATAGGTCCAGACCAGCCATGGACTAGAACTCTGGAAGTGTGAACCAAAGTAAACCTTTCCTCCTTTGAAGTTGTTTATCTTAGGTGTTTTGTCACAGCAACAGAGAGCTGACTAACATACTTTAAAACTTGTATCAACTGAGTGTTGTGGTACATCCCTGTAATCCTAGCACTCTGAAAGGCTGAGGCAGAATTGCATGTTTGAGTCCAGCCTGGGCAACTTAGTGACTTAGTGAGAGACTGTCTCAAAATTTAAAAGAATTTTTTTTTAATGCTAGGAATATACCTCAGTGACTCAGTGATAAAGCCCTGGATTCAAGCCCTGGTATCATATAAACTCTAATCAGTTAGTTTGATTTTATCTCACTAAGCTTTTTTCCACTGATAATTTCTCTCATAAGCTGCTATTCCTTTATCCACACAGAGATACTACTCATGTAAATATCTCATTTTATATAACTCCTAAGTATTGTGACAACTTTCAGGGGCACAAGGGGAAAACAGAACAGCTGTACAATACCTAAAGACTTTCCCAATACATCTGAAACAAATGAAAAATGGGGGAAAGGCCATTTGGAGTGGCTGACAGTTATAAGAAACCAGAAAGATTCTTAGCAACATGGGAATTTTGCACATGAATTGGCTGCAGTCCATGAGAAGAGCTGAAAGGTTTCATTCTTTGTGCTGCTGTGAGTTCAGAAATGAAATATCAGTTCTTTCCCTGCCCAAGTGAAATTTTAGGTGATAGAGCCATAGCTTAGGATCTGCTTCTGGTGATCAAACCCAGCCGGCCACAAGGGGAGATGGGATTGGTTAAGCTTTATTCGGTGAGCACAGGTCATAAAGACCACTCAGCATTGTTTGTGGACACCATCACAGCCCTCTCTTCTCCTGTGGCATGCATGACAACCACGTAGGACCCTCTCTGTGTGTCATATAAAGTTGTATAAAACCCCCAGATCTTACATTGATTAGTGTATGGGAAGATGGTCACAGACCAGAGCTAGCAGACTTCTTCAACCACAGTGGGAGTCATAATGGCTATCACAAAACTGTTAGAAGGATCATATTGGAAATTGTACATAAAATTTGTAGCATGGTTTCTCACAGAGGATAAAAACTACAAAACGGTGCTTGATATGGTGACCCACGCCTGTAGTTCCAGCTACTCAAAGCTGAGGCAGTTGCTTGCACCCAGGAGTTCAAGACCAAACTGGGCAATGTAGTGAGAACCTTCATCTCAAAAGCATAAACCCTCTCAGAATGATGGTGGTGACAACAGTAGTTATTATTATTGTGTGGAAGGAAAGCCAGGCTCCATCATGACTGGAGTTTTCCTGGCTAAAAAGCCTTTTCTTATTTGGGCCTCTTGTCCCTGCCCATACAGCTCGGCACTGTGCGTCAGGCCACCATTGAGGAGACCCTCATCTCATCACATCTCCACGTGCACACGGTACTCCTTCCTCTTCCTTGAGCCCCAGAGCCAGATATGCATCCTAGTTGGAAGGTTCCAGAAGGATGCTTAAATAGGGAACAGGGTAGGGCAGACACTCCCCATTGGATCCCACCCTGTCTGTGCTGGTGGACATGGAATATATTTTTCTGTCCTTGTCTTGTCTCTTGCTGTGGACTACACTCATTTCTTTGAACTGGCCCCCTCCCCACCCCTTGAGTTCTGCCTGCACTGTGAGTCACTGTCCCCAGGTCTCTGGCCACTGTGGTGGGCACGTGTTCCAGAACAGGTCTGCCAAGGGTGTTCCCTGGGACTATACATCTGAAGACAGGGAGTGTCCCTCTCCTCTAGGGTCACTAACTGGGATGACAACCCACCTGCCCCTGCCCTCCCCTGGCTCCATGGCAGCCTGTGCCAGGAGGAAAGGAGGGCACAGAGGGAGCTGAGAAGGCAGCACAGGGTGCAGAGTGCAGGGGCAGGGGAGAATGCATAGGATGTGTTGAGTGCTGGAGCAAATCATCCTGGGCTGGCTCCCTGCTGCCTTTCCCAGTTATGTAAATCGATAATTCCAGCTTTGTCGAAAGCTCTTTGGAATTAGGTTTCTGTCCCTTGTAACCAAAAGGGGCCTGAGAAATTTTCCAATAAGCCCATGTTCTTTTACGGTGGAGTTAATAGAAGAAAACTGAGAAATATATCTAAACTGGATATCCCAGCTGGGAATCCAATTTAAAATACAACTATTTGGTTCTGCTCCAGCACCAGAGCATTTACTGGGCTGAGTTTTTGAGTTGTTAGCTTTTGCCTCCTTCCTAAAGAACAATTTTAATTATAAGTACTTAATGTACTACCAAAGACTGGGTGAGAAGCTTTATATAGATGATCTCATTTAAGCTCAGAATAAAGAGTGCCATTTATTATTAATTGCCTTAGTGGGTGAGAAAAAGACTTAGAAATGTTATTTGTTTTGCCTGAGATGAGGGACAAAGCTTGGGAGAGGTAGAAGAGGCAGTGGTGGGAGCCAGACAGGTCACTTTATAGCTCTTTTAAAGAGATGGGGGTCTTGTCAAGTTGCCCAGGCTGGCCTTAAACTTGGGATCCTCCTGCCTCAGCCTCCTGAGATTACAGGTGTACGTCAGCGTGCCAGGCTAGAGTCCACATCCTTATCACTGTGTTGTTGCGTCTCTGCCTCTGTGTTGTGTGATGTAAAAGAAAGCAAAGACTTTGGAATCAGAAAAAATGGGGGTCTAATCCTAGCCCTCTTCACCCTCACCATGGGGCTTTAAGCAATTTAGCTAAATCCTTTGAGCTTCATTTTCTCCTCTGTAAACTGAAATCAAAGTTGAACAACCCTAATCTGAAAATGTGGAATCCAAAGTACTCCAATATCTGAAACTTTTTTAGTCCCAACATGATGCCACAAGTGAAAACTTCTTTGATTGCCCTCACAGGACAAGTCACAAATTGTAATCCTTCACTAAAAATGTGCAAAATTGCCTTCAGGCTATGTATATAAGGTATAAATAAAATATAAATAAATTTTGTGTTCAGACTTGTATCTGCACCCAATGTATTTCATTATGTACACACAAATATTCTAAAATAAAATTTAAAAACCCTGAAAGATAATACTTCTGGTGCCAAACATTTTGGATACTTAACCTGGAGTGAGATTGCACCCGCTGCTCATAAGAGTTTTGCAGGGACTGAATGAGGCAGTGTGTAAGTCCCTAGGCATGCTGCCTGACCCAGACGACGCATGCCTGCTGTGCTCATCACGGCCCACTTTCCAGGCTCCTGAGCTCAGCTGACTGCCACATACAGTGGGTACCCAGCTCCGTGAGTCCTGCCCAGGTGTGAGGGTGCAAACTGCCTTCGGCTGGGAACGATGGGATCTGGATTTGGGTCCTGCTCTTGTAATTCTTAATGTAGCACTTCTGGGGCGGATCATTTACCCCTCCATCGTCTGTTTCCTCATCAGGAAGTGTGAGGTGGCATGGTTACCAGTAAGTCTGAGGTGACACACTGCAAGCGCACAGTACTGTGCTTGGCACATGGCAAGTGCTAATTAATTAAACTGCGACAGCAGAAGGGTGAGAAGAGGCAAGTCCATGTTTTTGAAGGGTAGCTAACTCCTCTGACTACCCCAAGTGCACCTACACAAGAGGAAATGACATCACCTTTAGAATCTTCATAACTGTCATGTATTCTATATTTATGGCTCTAAGTTCCTTTTAGTTGTTTGATTTAATCTGCCAAATGTTCAGGATTGGTAAAGAGCAGTTTTTATTAAAAATTACTAAACTATCTTAAATTTCAAAATGACAAATTTAATCACACACCAAAATAGAATTTTCTATCTAATATATAGCTCCATACCAGTTTCTTATATTTTTAAGATAGTTCTGTTAGCAGAAACATTACCACATCAGGAAAAACACCAAACATGAACAGATTAATATGCGTGGATGAGGGCCGGAGATTTAGCTCAATGACACCACACCTGCCTCGCAAGCACAAGGTGCTGAGTTCAATCCCTGGTACTGGAAAAAGAAATGTGGTGGATGAATCCCCAGGTTGGGTGACTTGCAGACACAGAAAGGAATTAGAAACACTCCCTGCTCTCCAGGAATACGCAGTCTACTGGCATAAGACGTGCTATTGATTATGCTGTACAACACAGTGTAATACAGGCTCAGTAAGACATATGAACTGAGTGCTTGGGAACCCAAACAGGAGTGTGTCCTGTTAGTTGAGATCATAGCACCAAGGCTCCCTGGAGCAGGTGGCAGCAAGGCTTGTGCATGAGGAATAGGGCCAGTTAGACTCTTGGCTGCAAGTGAACAAAGACCTTAGCAACGCTGTTCACCAATTTGGCCTCCTGGATGTTTGTAGGCACGGCATCTGTTTGCAGAGGACCCATTCTTTTCAGTCACACATGGAACAGTGAGCAGGTTAAACTGCGCTGGACCATAAAACAAGTCTGAAATTGCTGATCTGAGGAAGACTTGTGGAAAGAGGTGCGTGGCTGCAGTGCAATTCTTCAGTCTGTGTGAATTCCCACAGGAAAGAGACAGGGCAACCAGATAATAAAAACATTCATGGACAGCTTTTACTACAAAAACAAGTGCTTATCTCCAAGGCAATTTACCACAAACTAGAGTCCAGAAGTCTGAAATCAAGGTGTGGGCAGTTCCATCTCTCTCAAAAGTTCTAGAGAACAAGGACCCCCTTACCTCTTTTTCTGTTCTGCTGGCTGTGGACGGTCGTTAGTGTTCCTGATTTATGGGAACAGCACCAATCTCTGCCTCCATCTTTCATAGCCATTTTCTCCCTGTGTCTCCAAATCCTTCTTTTTTCATGCGCACACCAGTGATTGAGTTTAGCAATCCCTCCAATCTAGTTTGACCTAGTCTTAATCTGATTATATCTGTAAAGACCATTATTTCCAAATAAGGACACATTTGTAGCTACAGGGCTGAAGATTTAAGGAAAGACAATTCAACTCAACACTTGGTTTCCTTACACCTAACTATATAATAATGACTGTTTTCCCCTTAAGGTCAGAAAGAAGATGAAGGTGTCTGCTCTTGCTAATTCTATTCATTACTGAAATTGACATACAGTGCAGTAAGGCAAGAAAAGCAGATACATGAACAGAAAAGAGAAATATTTGCAAATGATGTATAAAGAAAGCCTCAAGGATTGTACAAAGACTGTAGCTAATAGCTGAATTTAAGATGTTTACAGGATATAAGAGCAATGTAGAAAAGTGGTTTTTTTACATATTAGCAAAAAAATAGAAAATGAAATTTGAAAAACAATGCCATTTAAGACAGCAAATCTAGCTTGATCTATTCAGGGTTCTATAGCAAACAAACAAACAAACAAACAAAAAAACAGTGGCTTATAAACAATAGAAATTGATTTACCATAGTTTTAGAGTCTGGAAATTTTGCAATCAAGGTGCCAGCATGGTCAAGTTCTGGTGAGGGCCTCTTCCGACTTGCAGGTGGCAGTTGTGTCTCTATGTCGTCACATAGAAAAGACCAAACATGCTCCCTCGGGCCCCTTTTATAATGTCACTAACTCTGCTTATAAGGACTCTGCCATTGTGACTCAGTCACCTTCCAAATGCCCTAGTTTTTAACCCACCTTTTTTTTTTTTTTTTTTTCCGGGGTTCCAA